>NC_056741.1:1162121307-1162236307 GCF_019279795.1 Protopterus annectens | reverse complement strand
CCCTTTATAGTTTTCCTGTAGAATAAGAAGAGTGTTCTTTGGCAGGCTTTCGAGGATCGAAGGTCAGCTAACTTTGCTCCATTGCTGGGTTGGAATTAGCCAGTGGAAATTACCACAAACTTCCTCCCATACTGGATTTACTCACACAAGATTGGGGTGTTTAAAACATCCTAACCCCAAACAACTGTAGTTGACTGCGTGGATGGTAGGCTTTTAATACCTTTTAGGCACCTGTTTTCTGAGAATGTACTGTAGGTATTAATGGAGGAAAGAAAGTCTGCTACAAGAAGATCGTATATTAGCAAATGGAAGAGGTTTTCTAGATGGTACCAACCAAAGAACCAGCACTCAAGGGCTAGTGTTCTATTGTTTTATGGTATTTGTGTGAGTTACTATCTTATGGCCTATCTTACTCTTCTATTAAGGTTCATCTGTTTGCCATTTCAGCATGTCTGCCCATGGGTCCCCCTCTTTCAATGCAGTCATATCAGAATGTTTTTGAAAGTGGTTCTACATAAGAAGCCTCACAGAAAATCAGTGGCTTTTTCCTTGGGATCTGAATTTCATGTTAGAAAAGCCAACACTTGCTTCATTTGAACTAGCTCATCAGGCTGACTTATGGTCTTCCATGTTAAAAACCTTCTTAGTCATTGCTTTGACTTCTGCAAGAAGAATGCCTGTGTTAGAAGCTGTTATGGTGTGTCAACCTTATTTAATTCTCCACAAAGATAAGATTTCTTTGAAAACTAATCCTTTTATTTCTAAAGTAGTATCAGAATTTACTTTGCCATTCTGTCAGTCTCTGTGTCTTCTTTCCTTTCTCCCTCATTTTTAAGTTCTGGAAACTTCATAAACTTGGATGTCCTCAGACCACTGTGATATTAACTTGACAGAACTAAATCTTTTAGGAACTCTGAGTTGTTTATTTGTGAAGGTAAGAAAAAAAGGACATGTCAATACAGTCTGTTTCTAAGTGTTTGTATCAGGCTTTTACCTTTTGTTATTCCCACTACAACAAAACTACTCCAGCCAGGGTCAGTAAGAGAGGTAGGCATTGAAATCCAGCACTGAGTGAATGGTATAACATCTCTGAAACCATGTTTCAGTAATGATGGAGATATCTGTATTTGTTTGGGTCAGGAAAGCCTGTAAGGAGTACAACTTTTAATTTGGGCTTTTAGTGTTGTGTTTCTAGCATACAATCTTGATTTGGTTTTACTCTTTTGGTAGATTGAAGAGACTCTCTTTGCCTAAAAGTTGGCACTATGGGGGAGGAAGAAGTTTTGGCCAATATACAAAAGCCATGAGGAGATGCCTAGCAAATCAGGTAGGACTGTCAGTCATCTTGTCCTAGAGTGTTATATATTTGGACCCCTTAGAATGGCACAAATAACTGAACTTATAGTTAGTCAATTTTCTTTTGCTTATATTGTGGCATCATTCTTGGTGATGGTAGGATGATGCTAGAGACTAGCCTCTTTTGAGAGCTCCATCATGTCTCATGTATGTCTTCACATGATCCACTGAGGTGTGTCTCAAGTCATTCACTCCCATGTGCATAGTGACCAAGTCATATGTGTAACTTGGGTGAAATTACTTGAAGACTGTTAAGACACGGAGCATCCTGGCATCTAACAGACCACTTTCTTTCCCCCTCTTCTTGCTCATCCTGGGGACTGGTGTTTGTGTGTCTCACTAAGGATGGCTAGGATGTTACCAGATGTTTCTATACATACTGTTTTCTTGTAGGTGTGGCTCTGACTATTCCATGTACCCAACTTATATCTTGGAGGCCTTTGAAGATTGGATAGGGATTTTAGTACCTCAGCATAAGATTAAGTATCTGCCGAGTTAGGACAAGGTGGTCATGGGTGTGCAAAGTTGGGTGAATGTATTGACAGTCTGGGGAATATTGTGAATAAGTTTAGATGAGAGGCTGGCCTCCAAAGTTAGTAAATGCTTGCATCTACCACATAGAGATTTATCTGGTGGAAGAAGCAAATGGTTGTCAGTAAGGCCATTGTTAGCACTAGGCAGACTGAGGCAGTGTATCAGGCTGGCTGTAGATGGTGTGGTACACTTTGACCTCATGATTCATAGTGTCTGGTTTATAAGGAATAAACTGGTGAAGTTTATTGTAAGGAGAGGGAGGTTATGTTAATTAGGAGAAGAGAGGAGGTTTGCTAGTAAATTTAAGACATTGACAACAAATGTAAGGCACAAAAAATGAAGTACGGTAAAGCCACAATGGATGGATTTTACAAAGTACAAGAAGGTGGACAAGCTGGTATGGTTTACATTAACTGTAGGTACACAATTGCTGATATGTGGCTTGGCAGGTCCAGTTTAATTGATACAACTGTCTCAGCTTAGACAACAAGAGGGTTGCAACATAGTAAGTAGTAGCAGCAGCAATGAAATTACACTTACTGTGATAACAGTAGCAGTAGATGACTTCAATGCACTATAATGGACAAACAATCTGGCACTATTGCCACAAGAGCAGGTGGTTTTATAGGTGAATCAATAGCACCAGAAGGGCAAGTAAAGCAGAAAGTCATCGTAGTAGTACATTTTGTGAATATATCTGCAAGTAATCTGACTCATTCCCCACATCAGCAGAATATTTCAACTACAATGCCTTACTAGCAGCAAATGGTGATGCAATGCAAGTAAAAGCAATAGTAATAACTTGAGGATACTGAAAGCGACAAGTTCCAGCTAGTAGTTTAGCGCAGCAGACAAGTAAATGTAATGGGACATTGTCAACTTCACAGCAATGACTAGGAATTTGGACTGGATGCCACAACAGCAGACAAGTGTAATGGAGGAAGTTTACAGTTTCCTTACAGTAAGAGCAGAGCTCTATACTAGAAGTATAGGGCTAACAGTGCAGATGTACTCAGTAGCATGCAGCTATCCTTTGTTCTGTGTGCATATGGCCACAATAGTGAACTGTGCTGTGCGACTGAACACTGTTTTGCACTGCAAAAGACTGTTTAACATACAGTGATAGTATCAGAAATGGTACAGATTTTTTACAAAACTAGAAGGTGCAAACACTTTGATCTGTCGAAAATAGTTCTCAACAGCGTGCACAACACTTCTCAAGTGTAGTGGGATCAAGTTTGAGGTCAAAGCCGAATAGATGATTCAAGCGTGCTTCTGTTGTTACAGCACACCTAAGCAGAGTTTCGATTTCCCAAATACCAAGTTTAAAATAAGCAAACTAGTGTACACTGGACAGTCAAAAAATATACTGCTCCTGCAGTAAGTCCATCATATAAACCTACATTGTAAACTGCAGTAGTTAGGATGAATTCTTGCTAAGGAAATCGAAAAGAATCCTACAGACAGAATTGCACTATGGCTTTCCCATAAATTTTGAAGTAGGAGCCCTTTGTCACTACATGTAAGTTCTGTCAAAATCCCAAGAAATGACTACGTTTAATGCAGTTAATTTATTGAAGTGCCCATAAACATGCATTGTGCTGTCATTAGATGGTGTAGTCTGCATTAGTACCTGAGGTGAGAAGCTCTTGCCTCTCCTTTTAAAGGAAGAAAATTATCCTGCAGCTGTGGCTGGCCGTTAATTTACGGGGGTGGGGGTTAGCGAAGACAACAAATGTTATTTCTTTTTGATCAGGTTTCTGATGAAACCAGTACTGTTTTATTTGTTTCAAGAACTTGAGATTGATAGAGCAAAACCTGATACTACCTTTAGAGAGATTTTAATTACTGAGAATTAGCCTTTCTCAGTTCATTATAAAGGTTCTGTTTATAGTTGGGGAAGTATGGCTGTTTTCTGTTACTGTAGTCATACCTCCTCTGCAGTTCTTATAAAATGTGATTTTTCTTTGTTGCCTTTATTGTAGGGATGAAACCGTGGCAAACTGGGTAGCTCCAGGGTTACTGCCAAACTGTTGTACATGCATGCTGGGTGGAAATATGCACAAGGTAGATAGGAGTACTTTTAACATACTGAATGGAAGGAAGGTGTACTTGCATTTAACTACTACAGTGGTTTTCCTGTGTTTCTGTGACTGACCTTGACAAATCAGGCACCCACCACTCCCCAGTGCCACTGATTATGGGTAAGATGAAACAGGCAGGCAGACTGCATATCAAAATAATCTGCAGCAACAAGATTGTTTTGATCTGTGATCAGAATGGAATCCAAACATTCCAGTTCTGTTACTTGAAATAAGCAGGAACACTGGCATTCCTTGTTGCCATTTTAATGGAACATCTCCTTATACAGGTATCAACTATACAACTAAAAACAAACACCACGTTCAGCTGTACAATGTAACATCAGAAAAAGCATGAAGGTTGTGAAATATTTTCTAAAAAATAAAATACTCAGTACACCTTTGTCAAAGTAATTAATGCAGGATTGCATTGAAAGACATGAAAATTATAATTTGATGATCTGAGAGTAGAGACTAGATGGGTAATTTTCCATGCATTGTACATGGGTGCACTGTCCAAAAGCACGATTAGTTGTACAGACCTATGTATTGTGTCTTTGCATGCATCATTCAGCAAAGAAATCATCGAAGAGACACTGGAGGCTAGATTTGAGAGGGACTGGTGTAGTTACACTGTCAGTAGATGAGAACAGGTTTTGCTTGCTGGAAGAAAATAAAATACTAATAGGCTGGGGATGGTAAGTTGTAGCAAAGCACACTTAGTAGGCGAAGGTTGCAGAGTTTCTGGATTATGACTCAGTAATCTTCATTTGACAAACTGTTGTATTCTGTATTGGTGTAATGTCATTTAATTGCTGTAATATGATTCTATTTGGGGCCCTTGCTAATAATTTTAATTTTCTTTTTTTGCCAGAGGAAAATTTAAGAGGAAAACGTAAAGGGTAAGAAACTTTCTTTCTTTAAATTTCATTATGAAAATAATCAGGTTAGTCATAATTGTATTATACTCAGCATGCTGTTACAAAACTTTCCCTTTTCTCTTAGTCATGTTTTTTGACTGCCTACTTGAAACCATGTATGAAATATCTGCCACACTGAGAATGGATGACAGCCAGATTTCTCAAGCATTTTTTTTTAATTGCAAAATTTACTTGTAGTTCTGAAATAGCAGACTCCTGCAGTGGAATGAGATACTAAGATAAAGGTAAAAAATAGTTTTGTCTGAAAGCAATGAGGATCACTGGTCACTGCATTCTACCCATCAATGTAGAGTGGGGTTTATTTATTTTATTATGTATTATTTTACATTTGTTTACTGGGAAAGTCCGACTGGACAACAAGTCCATTTTCAGCGGAGGCCCGGGGAGAAAAGCTCCAAGACATACAGAGAATAAAAATGTAACAATTTTACATAGATTTTCTTCAGAAATGTAAACAAAATTGGCATAGCATTTCTAAAAAAGAAACAAATTACAGTTTATGGTATATAGGATAGAAAAAACAGACTAGTAGTTCAAGATTACTACTGAAAGGTAGAAAAATCATACAAGCATAACAGTTTGAACAGATTACTTTATATAGTCTTTACAAGATTGGACAATATTTCTAAGTTTGAAGTTACGGTATGCTAAAGGAAACTGTATAGTGAGAATGTAGAAGAGACTAGAAGAGATTTTTGTTTAGTTAGGATCTTAGCGAATTTGGTGCGAGTTAGATAGTGATGAAGCCATTTAGGCAGCATGGTTTAGTCTGGGATAGTATTTTTGCCAGTCTGTTAGGTGACTTGGTTTATTCTAATTTAATTATTTAGCCAGGTTCAGTACAGGGACAGATCCATGTAGCAGACAGATGGGCTTTTAGTAGTTTTTTGAATTAGTCTATGTTAGTGTTGGATTTAATGTCTAGTGGACAGCTGTTCCAGGTTCTGGCAACAGTACAGGATTAAAGGGATTCTCCAGCAAGGTTTTTGCTTTTTGTTATTTCTAATGGTGCCTTATTGCTAGAGCGAAAGGTCCATTTATTAGAGTAGTGAGCTAGTAGGTTATTTAGGGCTGGAGTTTTTTCAGGCTGGTTTATTATTTGGTGAGCCATTTTGAACTGATTGTATTTTAGCTGCGAGGGGAGCTCAAGCCGTGAAAGTTTTCTGAGAGAATGGCAATGGTGGGATCTACCTGTAGCAAACTGCTGTTTTATTATAACAAGTTAGTAGTTTTGTTATATCTGATTTTTCTTAGGTTGGTAAGGATAGGGGATGCATAAAGAAATGTTGAAATAAGGTGGGTCCTGGCAAAAGTGGCTCTGGTGTTGGCTGTGAGATAGTGTTTGCTCCTGTAGAGGCACCCTAGTTTTTTGTATACTTTTTTATGTTTTGGGCTATATGAATGTCAAATAACACATTCTGGTGAATAGTAACCCCTAAAAGCTTAGTACTAGAAACTGGTGTTGTGATGGTGTTATTGGGTGAAGTCATTTTGAATGGAGGGGAGTTGTCAGGGGCTCTAGTATGGTGAAACAGGATGAGTTTAGTTTTTTGGGGGTTGCAATATTAGTTGAGAATTAGTTAGCCAAACTTCTATAGCTGTAAATGACTGTTGAGTTATTTGTTCTAGTTGCTGGAAGGCAGGAGCAGGGCATATTAGGGTTGAATCGTCTGCATATTGTTTGAGTATGTTGTCTTTTGTGGCTATGTGGAGTTTGTTTGTGAAAACTGTAAAGAGGAGTGGGCCAAGGATAGACCTTGTGGGACTCCCAGAGTAACGGGCAGAAGTGGGGAGAGTTTTTGTTGCTATAATACTGCTTGTTGACGTCCACCCAGATAGCCTTGAAACCAGGCTATTGCTGCCTGGCTGAGGGTTTAGTTCAGCTAGGACATTTAAGAGTTTGGTATGTGATACAGTGTCAAATGCTTTTGACAGATCGAGGACAGTTGAGGAGACTAGGCTGCTACGGAGTTTGTTCACGGTATTGGTAAAACTTACTAGGGCTGTGGTAGCGCTGTGATTAGGTTGTTATCCATGTTGTGAGGGAGTTAGTAGATTGTTTGATGATAGATTTTGTAGTGGTTGTAAATCAATGCATTTTTCCAGAATTTTAGAAAGGGGAGACAGTATGGCTATGGAACGATAGATAGATCTGTTGAGTTGTCGCCTTTGTGAAGTGGAATTGTGTGCAGTTTTCCAGAGTTTGGGTGTTTTATTTTCCGCAATAGAGCAGTTTATTAGTATGGAGACAGGAACTGAGATCAGTAAAGGCCTTAAAGCAATGTCAGAATTTATATTTGTTCATTTTACAATTTTTAGCTTAGAATGTACTTTGTTTTAACTACATATATGTCACATTACTACCTGTATGGCACATAAATATAGTGAAGCTCTGTGAGGATAGGGATTGAGGTGTTTTTGTTGGTGATCTTCTGATGCTTGTTACCATTCAGACCTCATCTGCTGTTGAGCTATTAATTTACCAATCTATCTGGCAACTTGCAATCTAAATAAAATCTGTGAAATTAGTGTTTGTAGAATAAAATTAATTTAACAAAACAGGAGCAGCGAGTAGTCAAATGGATTGTAGCAGTCTTCTAGCAAGTGTTAGCAGGAACTGCATTGCTGGCCCAGTAGTGATTGCATGCACATGTTTGTTCGCTTCCTTCTATTCAATGTTAGTATGTGATGCACTTTTGAACTTTGCTGGTATTCTGTTGAGAGAGATCACAGTACACCAGGGACAAGAATGTGCCCTTTCCCAGTGTAGTATGATCTCGGAGTTAGTACATGTAAATTGCAGGGAGTGTAAGGGTTGTAGGGGCCTTGCCCCCTGCAAAAAACTGTTCTAGGTTTTGCCTGTTTTTTCCCAGATCTTTTAAATTCAGTATATTTTTTTCAATGTTGAAGTGTACAGATGCCTCCTTGACTATTACCCTAGGACAAGAACCCTTCAACCCACCTCCCCCAGAAGGTGATGTTTAATTTAGCTGAGACTGTTGCCATCATCCTTGCAGAATTTTTTTTTTTTTTCCTTAAGGCCTTGGCATTCCCTATGCCTGCCCCAAGTGAACAAGGGGGAGTGCAATAGGCTGTTGTGATGGTATGTACCCACCTCTGTACATACATAATCAAAGGCCTTGCCCCCATTGTAGACAGCATCTCCATGTGATCACTGGTCTCCACAAAGAATTCCACTGCATAAGTGTGCCCAGGTGTATGTCGCCACTCCCCCCAAGCTGACTTAGCCATGCCATGCTTTTCCTCCATCACATCAGCTGCTGCAGTGTTTGAAAATATTAAGCATATTTTTATTCTAGTCATCCTAATGATTAAAAAAATAAGTTTCTGTGGAAAAAAACTGTCAGGTCACAGTAGTTAGTGCAGAGAGGAAGTAGTCATGCTAGGTTATTTAGCAGATGTTGCTTGTGATGCAGTTGTCAGCTCAACACTTCCAGTCCTAGAAAGAAATTATCCAAGTTGGTGAATTATTTAAGCTTACAGAAATTATTTACAGGAAATGGCCCCTGGGTAACAGTGAAATATTCATTCTTTGTTTTCTGTTTCCTTAAAAAGCATCAGAATTTCTTTTTTTCTTCCTAGTGATCAACTTTTGCAACTGTTAAATCCAGGCATAGAACTATTGCAGTATGGCTCAATACATACTGTTATACAGCAGTTTGATAATGCAACATTGTAATTTCAAAGTGAACATCATTTAATATTAAAAGCTTCAACAGTTTTATAGTACTAAACTATGAACTAAAAGCTTCAACAGTTTTATAGTTAGGATTGATAGTTTTTTTGCATGTTTTTGATTGCCTCTCACTGTAGTATTTGATGATGTGCCAGATTTTAATTTTTTTCCTTTTTATTGTAAAGATATTTTGTCCGATTAACAGCTTCCCCCCAACAGTGTTGTAATTACCATGTGTCTGTGCCATTCATTCTTTAATTGTCACTGTTTTTGTCCCTGACATGTCTTCAGGAAGGCTGGACAAATCTACTACCCTACCTCTGAAGTATGCTGTATAGCTTTACTTGATCCTTTACTTTGGCTTTCGCTGAGATTTCATGTACTTCAGCTACAAAATGGTGGACTACTCCTGAGTTTTCACATTCAGTGTAGTGGGAGAGGAGGCTAAAACAAACTATAGTATATGTGGTATCTGTGGGGATGCTTGAGCAATTTCTGTTTTCGACATGTGTGCCTGGTATGTGGTGGTTACGCGTTTTTTTTGTATATAAATTTGCAGGATTCTACTTGTGATACAATGCTGCCTGTCTCTCTGTATTCCTTAACTTACTTCCCTGTGGCAACCAGCTGCCAGAGTAAAAACATTTTCCAAAAATGATTTATATTCTCAGCCAGTGCACAATTTAAAAAAAATACAGGGTAACTTACAGTAATGACTTTGCTTCTTACAATGCAGTTCGGGTGTAAATATTGCTTTTACTCACTTTGCTCACCAGGGTATATTAGCTTTCACATCCAGTACTGATCATGGTATTTCATGCATATTGGGAGTGAGTTTGCGTGTGGTAGTGCACTGCTCTAGTAAACTATACTAAAACTTTTGCGTAATGACTTCTTTCAAATTAATTAGATGAAGAATGTTCACAATCACTATGAAATATGAAGAGAGGAGTATATTTTTGTTTTGTGCCACAGGTAGTAAAGATTAAAAAAGAATGTATGCAAAAAAGTAGGGAAATTAATATTGAATATAAATACTTTTTTAAAGGCAGTTAGGCTTCCATGTTGTGAAGTACAAAAATCCCAAGCAGTTGAAAGAATGTTTGAGACAGCTTGTCTTCACTGTTCTATTAAGTACACTTATTTCATCTTTACAGCCTGCACATTCTATCCTTCAGCTTATAATTCTTTATTCATCACACATACTCAAAACTGGTGCTATAATACCACATTCGGGCTTGTTTTACTCCTTACTGAATTCACAGGTAACCAGAGACCAAGATGAAGTGTTAGGACCATGTATGACAGTGCAGTACCAGTAAGTAGTCTGAGGTATTGTGGTTAAATTTTGTAGTGCACTCATAAGTGTGTAGGCTATAGAGCCACTATGAGTTTTCTAGTTGAATTTTTTTCTTTTTCTTATGATGGTTACTGAGGAAATTCTGCAATCACAACATTTTAAAGTGAATATGTGCATATATGTGTGGATGTAAACAAACAAGTGTAAGAGTGTGTGTGTGTATATATAGTACATATATATAGATATAGATTGTGTGTGTGTGTGTGTGAGTATATATATATATATATATATATATTATGTATCTATATATATATATTATGTATCTATATATGGGTTCCTTTCGGATGAGCAACATTTCAGAATGTCAGACTGTACTGATATTGCTGTTTAGTTGAAATTGGGAAATTTGCCCTTTTCCCCAATGTAGTGCTGTCTTTGAGTTGGTATATATAATTAGCATGGGTTTAGGTGTACAGGGGGGCTGACCCCTGCAAACATGCTGGTTTTGTTTGTTTTTCAGTGTTGCAGAACATCAATCATATCATCTTAACCATATGAAGATCGACTTGAAACTTCAGTTTTACAAACTAGATATACACACATGCATGTATGTGAAAATGCATCTATGTGAACACCACTAAATGTTTAAAGTGCATTTTTCTAAATTGTAAAATACTGAAATCTTGCTTTCATTCTTTGCTGTTTGCTGCAACTAAAAACCTTGCGAAGATATGTTAATCAGATGGGTATTCACTTGCTGTCAGTTTATTCTCTTTCTCATTTGTAAACTGTATTCTGCTCAGGTGCCTGTGAGGCAGTTACTACATGCATGGTGAGTATTAGGTGCTGTGCTAAAAATCCATACTAAGCCATATGGGAATTGCAGTATGGCTTCACAGTAACCTTTTATAAACAAGTCAGTAGTCTCTCAGTGCTTAAGCAGTACAGTCTTTGCATATTTTTCTCATGCCTTTTTTAGGAAAAGTCTTGAGGTCGATACTACCAACATAAAAATCACAACAAAACGTAAATTAAAGGTCATACTGCTAAACGCTATGAGTCTAAACATGAAACTGCACTCATTACAAGCATTCTTAACCCTGGAAGATGCTGACATTTGACATTTGTGCAGTCACAGAAACCTGGTTCAAAGCTACGGAGAGCACCCCAACCTAATCTGGTTACTCATTCTATCATACATTCAGACCCCCAAAATGTGGGCAGCAAAGCCAAAAGAGGTGGAGTTTCAATATATATTAAAGACACACACAGCTCCAGGCTGGTCAAACAGTGTGACACACAGGAAACACTCCAGGTGCAGTTAACCATTGACAAGACCCCCATTCAAATTATAGCTAACTACAGGCCCCCAAATTTGACTCAAGATGCCTACTCCACCTATCTGGACCTTTTCATATCTATCAAGAGTCAACCCTTTATCTTGATCCTGGGTGACTTTAGTTACCCAACCATAGATTGGAAAAACTACTCATGCCAGAACACGAATGCCCAGAGCTGCCTAGATTTTATCATTGCAAATGCTTTCAAACAGCTAGTCGATACCCGCACAAGAGGTGATAATGTCTTGGACTTGGTAATAACCAACATGAGTAACCACTGCAGCACTCCTACGATGTCATCCTCCCTGGTAAGATCCAACCATAAAGAGGTCACTTTCAATGTCACCATCTCCCCTGACACACACCCCCTCCCCCCAGCTAGGGTGAATCAAAAAAACTTGTCCAAAGCTGATTACAACCTCCTGAGGGATGGTATAAACAGCTTCAAAGCCCCCTCCCCCACTGTAGGAACTGGCACCAATGTCCAAATCTGCAGCAGAGTACTGTGCGAGCATTTATATAAATGCATGGAATCAGGAATACCTGACAGGACAAAATCACCCTCCGCAAGGATGAGTAAACCTGTGTGGTGGACATATGCAATAAATAAACTATATAACAAAAGGAAAAAAATTGCTGTCCAAGACCAAGAAGTGCCCAATTGGAAGCAATCTCTCCTTAGCCTGAACAAGCAGGTAAGAGCACTAGTGAAATCCTCTAAAGCCAACTTCGAGTCCAAATTGGCCACATCTACTAGAGACGATCATAAGGCCTTCTTCACATATGTCTGTAATCTCAAAGGAAGCACCCAGATCTGTTCAGAACTGGTGGAAAAGGACACCACATACATAAATGCTGTAGATATAGCCAATCTACTGGCTGACAGATTCTGTGAAAGCTTCTCCCCTCTGTTCCCCCCAATCAGTAAATCAGGACATCCCCAGTACCTGCCCCCCTACCCCTTATCTCTAGGGAGCAGGTCATCACTGCCCTCTCAAAGGCAAAAATACAGCCTCCATGGGACCCTATAACATCCCAGGCTGCATCCTACATGAACTCAGGCATGAACTTGCAGCACCATTAGGCACCCCATTCAACCAAAGCCTGAGCACCGTCTTTGTCCCAGCAGAGTACAAGACAGCCACTGTCATTCCTGTACAGAAAGGTGGAGCATCCACCGATCCAGGAAATTATTGACCCATCACCCTAACTAGCCTGATCTGCAAGGCAATGGACCCGGATTATCATGGACCTCTTTAACTGGGATACTGGCAACCTCCAAACACTCGACCCCACATAGTTTGGCTTTGTCAAGGGGATGTCATGTCTGTTAAATCTGGTTGACTTCTTTAAGACAGTTACCAAAGCCATGGATGACGGGAAGACTGTGCACACCACCTACCTTGACTTGGCCAAAGCCTTCGACACTATTTCCCACTCGTGCGTAATAGATAAACTCTTTCAACTAGGCATCAATCCATAAGTTACCAGATGGGTAACAAACTGGCTCACTGATAGAACCCACCTAATCAAAATAGGGGAAGCCACCTCAAGCAGTAGACCTGTAATGAATGGCGTACCCCAGAGATTGGTCTTGAGGCCTCTGTTATTTAAGATATACATCTCTGAGGTGCAGGCCAAAACCAGTGGGCTATGGCTGACCGAGTTTGCAGATGACTGCAAGCTGGGAGCAGTCATCAATTCCCCAAGTGATGTGGTCGTCCTCCAAGAGGGTCTCACCCAAACAAATGACTGGTGCCAGAAACATGGCCTCAAGCTGAATGCCAAAAAATGAATCATCATCCTGTTTGGGGAGAGTGACATCCCCACATATTATCACGTTAATAGCAACATCCTAAGTACACAATCAGGAGTGAGGGATTTGAGCACCCAGGTTGATAACCTGACTCTTGACCACCATGTTTTGTCCATTGTACGGAAAGCCTTTTACATGGCCCACCTCATAAGTAAGGGTATCTTATCCAGGGACAAAGAGGTCATAAGATCCCTGTATTATTCCCTTACAAGGCCAATTATTGAGTATAACACCCCCTTCCGCATATACCTTGCAAAGCACATGCAGCAGCTGGAGAGACAACAGAGGTTCCTCACCAGGCGAATGCAGGGCCTCAGACACCTACCCTACACATAGGCTAAAAGCCTTGTCCCTCAACACAGTTTCATACAGACTCCTCAGAAATGACCTCCGTCTGGCATGCAAAGCAATCTCAGACCCCACCTTGATGGGACTGCTGCATATCCGCAAGTCAAGCTCCGCTCGAGCAACCCGTACGCACAACCTGAACCTGGTCATAAACTCTTGGCTAGGCTTATAAGGCCGCAGGGCCAATAGCCTTGTAACTTCTTATAATCCTATGAGTAAGAGTATAATTGCTGATGAATCTGCTGATTATAGGGTGGGACTTTGTCTTTGTAACTGATAGCCCTTTCAGTGTAAATAAAGTTGAGAGACATTACAGCATCCAACCTTTGAAGTGAAAACTGCATGTGCTACAAGAAATGGTCAACCATTTCCATTGCTAAAATATATGCAAACCTTGTGTCAATACCAGTGTGTGACAACGAACTCTAATGATGTTCTTTTGTGTTTCAAGAGCTGTACATGTATTTCACCATACTGGATGGAGCACTTGGGCTACGTTATAAAATTTATATGTATTTAATTATTAATATATTCAAAATAAGTGTTTTTGTGTTTAATAGGATTAGTTTTAGGAAAATGTGGGGTTGCCCATTTAAATTTTAACTAGATTGTTCATATATATAGTTAGGGGGTGGTGACTTTGTGCTTTATTGATGTATTTCTTCTTTGTTGATTGGATAATTATTTGCATTTTTATGTATTTAAATGTGTCTGAAACAATTTGTATTGTCTGATGAAGTTTGTGGATTAACATAAATGAAAAGCGCTTAACCTTAGTTGCTTCATTCGCTTTTGTGTTTTACTTTATAAAATCTGATATCAATTTTCATTCATAACAGTTGGGTTCAGATCCGACCATTGGATCTGACTTGGCTGTTATTTTAGCTTGTGGTAGCTAAAAAGCTCTTGAGCTTCTCCCTTACTGATAATGCACCAACCCTTAATATACCTTAGATCTCATGTGCCTCTTTTGCTTTTGGACATGGTTGTTTTGAGCTCTCAGTCATTTCAGTAGTGTGTGAGATAAGTGTATTCTTTTCATTATTCCCTATAAAGTCTAAAATTTTTCTTCTTTTCCTATCACTAATTACTCCCTTTTTTTAAATACACTTTTTACACTTTTTTTATTGTAATCTTCTTACTATAGTCAGTAATCCCTTTTCCCCTTTCCCTCTTACATGCTTTGTGTAATTCTGGTTACCCTTGCTTGGTATTTTGTCCTTTTCTGTACTTTTGATAATTGTTAAAATTCTTTCTACTGTTTTTCATATATAATTTCAAAATGGCTGAAAAAAGTCCTTCTGCCTTTAAAAAATGCCAGAAATGCAGGCTCAGGTTGCCTCTTTCTGATGTTCATGCTTTGCATCTACTGTTTGGGCCCAGACCATTTACAGGTAGATTATTCCATCTGCAAGGCCTTCAACCTGCGAGCAATCATGGATAGAAAACATAAATTAATCCTGAAAAGATTGTTACCTTTTTCAGAGGCTATTTCTGGGGCTCATCTTCCCATACCTAAGCTTAAGGAGCCTTCAGCTAAGCCTTCAAGGCCTTCCGGATCCTCAACTCCCTCGTCTGATCCTACCACAGAGCCACCACAGAAAAAGAACAAGTTGGACCCATAGTCTCTTCCAGCTCAGCTGGCATCTGAGTTGAAAAATGGCTTCCTCGGATCCTAGGTCTTTGGATCTGAAGCCTTTGCCCAGGACTAGGTATCCCCCCTCCATAAACCCAGTACCCTGTACAGTACCTTCTCCCCATATCTTGAATCCTACTGGCACTCTAGGTCCCATTGGTAATGGCTACTTGTTCTTCCAGAAGTCTGACCAAAGCTAATGTGGACAGAATGATGAGGAAATTTCTCTTGGCACAGGTACAGATGGGGAGTTCTGTAGGCTCCTACACCTTCAGGTCAGGAAGCCCTTGTTTGTACTACTCCATTAATCTTGGCTCCTTCTCCGATCCAATCTATCATTTCAGAGCTCTCGGATCCAAGTCTTCTGGGACCATCCGGATTGGATCTGAATATGTTAGTATCTTTGGCTCCAAGGCTGCCTTTGAGTGCACCGGATCTGATGGTTTTGTAGCCGGATGACTCTCAGAGCCAAAGTGTCCCTATCAGATCTGAGGCATTACAGTTGACTCCAAAGTTTTCAGAGCCATATCTTCTCCTCAGATCCTCAGCATTGGACAGCTCATCTCTGACCTTTGCTTTGGGTGGACAGCCTTCTGGGCAGGGGGAGCCGATGGAGCAGAAGTGTGGCTTCTCGGCTGCATTGTCTTTCTTCTCCCTGGATCATTCTGCATGGTGGAGAGAGTGCCCTCTTCATCCACAGGATGGACAGTTCATACCCCCTCGGATCTTCCCTGTGGATTCTGTGTGTATCTGTGCCATGAGCACTGTCATTCTACACCACAGGGACAAACAGCCTGAAGTCTCCAGGTTACCCAGCAGGGTATTACTATCTCTACCGACACTTCTATGAAGCACCCCCAGTCCCTAGGAAGAGGAAGTGCAAGAGGAGGCACTTGGACTCCCCTCAGGACTCCGTCACCAAAAACACTGATTTTGATGGAGAAGAGTCCCCAAGATCACCACCCGAAGATGTCTCATTCGTAGACATTCTTGAGATTCTTAAGCATAGGGGTGGTTGGTCTACTGATGACCCTTCCCCATTGGAATCCGTATTCTTGGAGGCCTTTGGGTCTGGCCCGTCTACCTCCTGGATAACTCTGTCCACCAATGAGCTCATTGACTTGATCTCTAGGTGGGTGTGGTAGGAGCCCGACACAGTTGAGCCAATCCCGAAAAGAATGGATTGGATTCTAGCACCACCTATAGGGAGGGAGTTTTGGTGCAAGGGAGTGCCTGTAGATGCTATGTTCATGGCACCAGTGACCAAGAAGGAACTTGCAGAGCAGAGTTCTTCTTTCCATCCCCCTAACAGGGAGTCTAGGGTTTTGTACAGATTTGGGAAGCGTGTGTATGCTTCACCGACCTTTGCCCTTAGATCGCTGAACTGCCTGGCACACTTTACAAGACTACAAAGGAACTTGATGAAGGAACTGTCAGAATCACTTTCTGGGACCACAACTGCTGAGACTCCGACCTCTGTGGCCTCACAGTTGGCAACTCTACAATTAATTTCTAATTTCTCCACAAGGCTTCTCTCTCATGTAACTGAAGGTACCTTAAGGGCAGCAGGTTCAAGCATTTCCATCAGGAGGCATGCCTGAATGCACTTGTGTTTTTTTTTTTACTGGAGCCCTTCAAGTCCTCATTCGTCAATGCACCTTTGGATGGTAGCTCATTGTGTGACCCTAAAGTAAAGGACACACTCCAGATGTAAGCAAAATGGAAAGACCCTCTCTGCAGTGGGAGTACATTTTTCGACCCCTCAAAGAACCTTCTGTAGGAATCATTGAGGTGGTCAAAAGACGTGGTGCAGAAAGTCCTGGGGTCCTTTCCAAGATTCACATGGAGTTGAGTCCCCAAGGGCCAGAGGCGGGAACTAAAATGAAAGATGCTGCCCACACTGCAGAGGAGGCCCACAGAACCAAGGGGTCTAGAGCTTCCTTCTCTGACAGACCCTACCAGCACTCATGAAAAGAGGCCTAAATGGCCCCTCTGGAGGCAATCATGGGGCGATTATCCCTGTACCAGAGAGCCTGGCAGGACATCACAAAAGATATGTGGGTGTAAATGATTATTTACAGAGGTTATATAATTCCCTTTTCCACTTCCGTCTCCATCTGTATGCAAATTTCCCAGTGTTCCCACTCAGTCAGAGGAAAGTAGCAGCACTATAAATACAAAGGTTGCTAGAAAGAGAGTCATCCAAGAGGTCCCATCAGACCAGATAGAATCTTGAACTTATTAAGGATTCTTTTTAATGACAAAGAAAACGGGACTGGATACCTATTTTGGATCTCAGCAACTTGAACAAATCAGTTCAACACACAGTTTCAAATGGTCATGGTTCAGTCCATTATGCCCTTCTTGTGCAAGGATGACTGGATGTGGTCGATAGACCTTCAGTATGCTTACTATCACATAAAAATGAATAGAAAATCCAGTAGGTACCTATGCTTCTGGCAGCCCACCAGGGTGTTCACCAAATGCATGGCAGTGGTAGCAGCTCACTTCAGACTGCAGAGATTCCAAGTGTTTCTGTACCTGGATGACAGGCTCATTACCACCCTGACCATGCATCTACTAATAAGAGCACAAGATCAGGTACTCCAGACTTGCTCCCATCTTGAGATACCCATAAATTACAACAAATATCAGTTAAAACCACCTGAAACACTGGAATTCATAGGAGGAAATTTCAACATGGTATCAGTGACAGCTTCTCTTCCTCTCTCAAGAGTACAAACTGTCAGATTCTAGGTCAGGAATATATTTTACAGTACCACAATCTCAGACAAATTGATTCTACAAGCCTTGGGATCAGTGTCAGCAGCGATAGTCCTAGTTCCTCTAGCAAGATTTTACATGATAATTCTTAAATGGATGCTAGCAACACCATTGTCTGTTCTTTACCAACACACATCAGCCCAAATATGAATCACTCAGGCATGCAAGAGATACCTTTGGTCATGGATTAAATCAAATCAGGTTCTACAAGGTCGTCCTTTCATTCTCCCTCAGCCCAAGGCCATAGTAACCACAGATGCATCCCAGACTTGGGGGGGGGGGGCACATCCTGAGGAAAACAGTTCAAGGGCACTTGGTCCCTTAAAGAGGCTAACATATGCATATCAATGTCTTAGAAATGAGAGCAGTGATCTTAGCATTGCAGGAGGCCTTCCAAGACGCACTGTCTTTTGGGACAGTTGCAATTCAGGCAGACAATATGTCAGTAGTGTGGTATATAAGCAAACAAAGAGGAACTAGATCTTACCCTTGTGTCAAAAAGCCCTCAGAGTGTGGCAGTGGGCAATTTCATCTAACCGTTTTCTGATAGCAATGCATATTCTGTGGAAGTTCAGTGTGATAGCAGACAAATTGAGCAGGTTCATTCTACTACTTCACGAGTGGTCTCTCTCAACATGAAGGTGTCAGAAATTATTTTTCGGTAGTGGGGTGGCCTTGCTACGATCTCTATGCATCTCCCCTGAACAATAAGTGTAGCAGCTTCTTTGCCCTAATCCCCCCACAGGGTGAAGCACCAAGAGGTGCTCTACTACATGATTGCCCCCCCCATCTCCTCTGTGCGTATCCCCCAACTCTCTTGATCCCCAAATTTCTACAGAAAGATTTCTGGTTGAAGAGCAAAGTCACCCTCATTGCACCTTACTGGCCTCAACAGATATGTTTTCCCTTTCCTTGGCCTCATCTAATTTACCCACCATGTAGCCTGGATACAATTTCAGATCTCCTGTCTCACCTGACAAGCATGAATCACCTGGATATCTCAAACCTAAAGCTGAACAATGTGGTTCCTCCACTTCCTTTAATAGCCAGGCAACCCATGCTGTCGTCCCTTGTCTGTTATATACTGTACTTTTATCTTCTATAAAGGTTCTACAAGAAAACTCTGCAGAAGTAAATGGAAGTGGTTTGTTTTTTGGGTGCTTCAGAAACATATTGACCCCTTTTCAGCCCCTGTACAAAGTATCCTTGAATTTTTGGCAACTGTTTTCAATGAAGGAGTTCAATTAGCAGCCATCTCTAATTTTCACATTGGATTTGAGAACACCACCCTGGCTTCATCTAAATTTCGTAAGGCCTTCTTGAGAGGTACTCTTCTTTTGAGAGCTCCTTGTAAAGATCCAAGTCCTCCATGGGACTTTAAGTTGGTACTGCAGGCCTTGATTCATTCCCCTTTGAACCAGCAACAAATTGTGCTCTTAAGTTTCTGGCCTGGAAGACTGTCTTTCTGGTGGCCATCACTTCTGCTTAAAGGATTTCAGAACTTAAAGCATTGTCTTCTAAACCTCCCTACTTGATTTTTTGTAGGGGTAGAGTAACATTACGAACCAATCCTTCTTTCCTTTCTAAGGTGGTGTCAGACTCTAACATCAAGCAGTCCATTAATCTGCCAATTTTCTTCCCTAAATTTGCAAACAAAGGTGACTATATGTTGCAGTTATTGTATGTTCACAGACAATTATGTTTTTACTTACACAGAACTAAAGAAAGTAGAAAGAAGAATCAATTATCTCCTTTGCAGATTCTAAATTATGTAAATCAGTTGCAAATGTAACTTTAGCCAGATGTGACTGATGGATTGTATATCAAACAATAAGTTGGGTATGTCCTTTCCAAAACTTTACAAAGCCCATTGAATGGGGTTCATGTCTTATTCAGTGTTACTATCTAGATCTTCCTTGGACAACATATGTGCAGCTGCAACTTGGGCCAGTCCTCATTCCTTTATTATTCATTGCAAACTGGATCTGCTCTCAAGAAGAAGAGCAGCCTTTAGCTCAACTGTACTCGGCAATATCCGTCCATAGAGTCCACCCAGGATTTTAGGTAGCTTGGGATTCTCAACTTTTGAGGAATGAATGAAAATTGACCGCATCAGATAAAGAAGTTATGTACTCAGCATAATGTTCCATGTGTGTTTTTCATTTTCATTCTTCTTCAACTGTCCTCCCACCAACCCTCAACCTTTTTCACAACTGATTTCTGGAAGAACGAGAACTTATAAGGACACCACTTTTCCTTATGTTGAGCTCCAGATAATGCCTTCTTCTGTCAGGGATATTATAATATTTTTGCATTATGTCAACCAGCAAACAAGATCTGAGGTATGTTAGGGGTTGGTGCATTATGGGTAGGGGCTTTTTAGTGGCACGAGCTAAAATAATAGCCAAGTCGGATCCAAACCCAATTGTTGGGGAAGAATGAAAATGGACAACACAGATGGAATGTTATGGTTAGTACATAACTTCATTTTTTTGTAAAATGTGTAGTCTTTTTCGTGTCCATTATGCACAAGGTTTTCTTTGGAAGGTCAGTTCTTAGCCATTTGAGCGGTTATGTTTAATTCTGTGGCTCCTACCATTCTGGTGACTTGATGCTTGAGATTCAGTCTAACCAGTCCATTAAGAAAAGGGTTTTCCATGATAAAGACTAGCAGAATGTTTGAAAGGAGGTATTATCAGTCTCTCCAAAATAAAATTGAGATCCCAAGATGGACTAGGCTCTTGGGGATGGTGTGTGTGTGTGTGTGGGGGGGGAGTAAGCAAATATTTCCCCCCTGAAAAAGGCCTTAAGGGCCTTTAGTGATGCCAGTGATGAGGAATTCATTCCATGATGAAAGTTAAAACTAAGCTAGATAGACCTCGATTTTAAAATAGTTAGAACACTGATCAAGGATAGTGGCAAAGAACTGTAACACCATTGGAATATGAACTGAGGATTGATATATGCCATGGCTAGCTGCACAAATGAAAAACTTGTTTTTCATTTAGTACAGTCAATTTTCTGACTGTTTCTTGATACTATAAGGATTTGGATCCACTTTTTCATAGTAAAGTGGGTCCCTTGCCATTAAGGGAACTGGAGAAACAGTGTAGTTAGTTTCGGACCATAAACATCCAGGTGACATTACTGCCTTTTCAGAAGTTTGAGGGTAGAAGCGTCTCTAACAGTTGATGACAAAACAAGGGTTTTCAATCCTATCTGGGTGATCCCAGCTGGGAGAGCTATAAAGAAAAGACAAAAACAAATGAGCACTTAGTAGAAGCATAGGCTGCACCATGAGTCTTAGCATGTTTAATCTTTCTTTTAGGCTATCTCAAGTCTGTAAATGTGGCTGTTGGTTTGGGACTTTTGTTCCTATTGGGAGGGTTAAACTTCAGTATTTGAAGATGTACATAGTTTTTTTGTGTTACTATGTAACAGTTTTTTGGGGGGTATTGGGTAGGGTGTTTCAGAAACATTTTCCATAGGTTTATAAAATGTGAGGTTTGGTGAGTTGTGTGTGTATGTAAAAATTCGAATTATCTGACTTCATTAAGTGACAGCCCACGGCATGTAAAAAAATCACATTGTTTCCAGTACCCCTAATTGCATTCCAGTGTTGTATTTATCTATCTCCAGTCAGTGTTACGTGAGCTTCCATAACCTTCTGCAACCTACTTTACTTATTTAAAGCCTTGCACTATTTAATTCTGTTTTCATTGTTCAAAATTCCATGCGTTTTCCTGTTTACACTGTGTAGAGTGAAACATTGTATTTAATTACTTTTTGATGATTTATCAGTTCATATAGTTTCTGCACATGTGACTGGCAGTGTTAATTGATCGAGTCCAGTCCCCCTAATGGTGAACCACAAGCTCAGTGAGAAAGTCAATCAGAGCTGCTACTGATGTCTTGCTTGTTGACCAGCAGTTACCTGCCCTTAATATCTCAATTTGCTCAAATCAGCTTCCAACCAAGTCACATTTTACGCACACTGTTCTATGATCTTAAAACCAACAAGTTAACTCTTTCAGTGAGTTGTTCAAATGCTGCTGTAGAAGTTCTGCAGTTATGGCAGTTAGCTAGCCTACCTACACTGCAGAAGCTGAATGCAGTGGCAAAACTCGCAAGTCTGTATGAGAAGCATTCTAGAATTGGGAAAAATAAGAAGCGCTAGTCAGATACACAGTCTCAGAAACAAATTTTAGCAATGCACTTTTGAAACTTTTTGATGTGGGGCATGCTGATACAGAATTATTGATAAAGACTCATTTTCTACAAGATAAACGTGCAGACAGAAAAAAAAATGATAATTGGTGGAGAGGACATTCAATTAAAAAATGAACGGACAGAGAAAATATGACTACAGGAAGAAATGACACGCAAAGGTAAAGAACAGCTGAAAGAAACAGAGAAGCTGGAGAGCTGACAGAGGCAGAAGTCCGTAGTGAACATAAAAATGATGCAGCAGCAAACATTTCAAAATACCACCACAATTTAGTAACTGGTAGCTTGTCAAAGAAGTGAGCACAGTAGATACAGGATCGCCTGAATCGGTATCCAAAAAACGACTGGTGGATGATGTTCTTTTTATTGCTAGCTTGGATTGCACAAGAATAACTTCTCGTCAAACGATGCATATTGTTGCATCAGCACTGCAAGGGGCTGGCATTGACATAAATGATCTGGTCATGTCCACGAGTTCAATACACAGAGCAAGGCAAGCTGAGAAAGTAGAAGAAGCAATTTCAACCATCAACACCCCTTGTAGCACATTTTGATTGGAAGCTGTTACCTCAAGGTGATGGAGAATGTGCTGATTACATCCTAATTGTTGTTACAGGTCAAAATACTGCAAAACTACTGGACGTACCCCAACTTCCATCAAGCACTGGTGAGCTGATGGGACAAGACATTGCATAGTTGGCCAGGTGTTCCAAAATGGGCAGCCGGTTGGTGCTTTTATACTACCAGTGCCAATACTGGTGTGCACACAGATGCCATCACAGTGATTCAGCGAGCATTTGAGAAATGACTCTTGTTTTTACCATGCAGACATCACATTTTAGAAATTATTTCTATGGCAGTATTTGATATGTTCTTCCCATCCTCAGGACCACAAATAGCAGTTTTTAGAAGATTTAAAGAATGCTGGAAACTTGACTTGAATGCATATTTACCACTGGTTAAGGAAACAGGAATGCTTGTTAGACTGTAAGAAACACTGGCTTGCTGAGAAGCGAAGTGAGGTTGTTGCACTACTGTGAGACAAGCTGACGTGTGAAACACAACCTCATGATGACGACTTTGAATTTCTCAAGCTGTCACTGCTCATCCTCGATGACAAACCACAAGGTGAAGCATTTGCTTTCAGTCCACCTGGTGCATACCATCATGCCAGGTGGATGGCAAAAGGCATGTACTGCCTTAAAATCTACACCTTCCAGGACCAGTTTAGATTAACTGCACATGAAATTCAGTTTTTTTGATGAATCTGCTTCTTCACAGTGACCGTGTACATTAAGGCATGGTTTTCAGCTACTGACACTTGCAGTGCCCCACTCAATGACCTTTGCCTTTTGCAGGCACTGGAGTCATTTTAAAGCCAGACACAACCAGATGGCTCAAGTTGCTCAAGGGGCACCTTTGGTATTTGAGCGAAGATCTCATAGCATGTCCTTGTTCTCAGATCGAATGTGGACCAAAGAGAAACAGCACATTATTGAAGCCTTCAAAAACCCACCCAGTAAGGAAGATTTAAGAAGAGTCTATGAAAAAGCTGTTGCCAGTTTCCAGGTAATGAACTTATCTGACTTTGCAACAGAACGATCAGTGAATCTGTTCACTGCTGTCAGCATAAACCCATCTTTCCTAACAGCTGATCCTGCAGCATGGAGTGACATGCCTGACTTTATCATTGCGAAACAAAACTGTTACAGCTTTGTGAGTTGTTAATGACTGTGCCAAATGAGCAGTCAAATTAGCAACTGACTTCTGTCAAGTGCTGGCTCAATGAGGAATAGCAAAAGTTGGTATATCAGATTGTTGAACACCATCGACAAAGTCACAGAACCACTAAAAATGCACTGTAGTACTATAAATGAACTGATGTAAACTTGAGCTTACTACCTATGAATGTTGTTAATTTTTACTAGGCTTATTTTTTTCCTAAACTATTTAATATTTGTGTTGCTCAGAATTACAAACAGACATTTCAGATCCAGCATGAAACGGATACTTACCATTTATGTACTGATTTGTGAATATATTTCATTTCTATTGGCGCGATTTGGAAAAAAATGTAAAAAATCTCGGCATTAAAGTGCACTGAGCTGTCACTTAACTTTTACATGGTTGTTTGTCCTACCAGTCCTCATAAAATCAGAGGGTATGCGAACAGAAAATCAAACATTTTTTTTTGCATATATACATGAAACACCTTAGTATTGGGGTGTTTTTTTTTTTTTTTTTTTTGAGGGCTTTCAGTAAAACAAAAAGTTTTTTAAGATGCGACATAGGCTCAAATGGATATGACAAGAAACAACTGTATAAAAGTTCAACCTGTCAAACAGTGTATGCATGTAACACAAAAGCTGGAATTAGACATTTAACAAAAAAGGTGTGTTATACATAAAAGGTAGGAAAAATAACTTTTTAATGCAATGATGCTTTCTGTAATGTTTTTAAATGTCAACAGTTTCACAGAGAAATACAAAAAAGAAAGAGTAGTGAACTATATTAAAAAGTGTAGAATGCAAATATCTATGTTACAGAAGGCACACTTAAAAAGAACTGAACTTGTGAATTTGATAAGGAAACATACCTTTCAACCGTACCAAATTCCTTGGTATTTGCCAGTTTTAAGGGCAAAATAATGGGGTGCATTGAATTTCTGAGTGGCCCCCTCAATTCCCGATTTTTTACAATTTTAAGATAAGGCTGATGTCATCATGCATTGCCAGCATATCCTGCAGGGGCATGCGTGATGACATGATCAGTATCATGATGCAGTGCCTGACTGCTTTTCGGAGACTGGGTGGTCACGAGTTTCAATTCAAACCATCACGAGTAAGTAAGTAAGGACATTTTGTGTAGAGAGCAATTTCTTGCCAAGCAGTTCAGTTAAAAAACAGCATTATTTAGTGTTATACAAGCAGACAGAAGCATTGACTAGTAGTATACGGTCTGTCATCTTGGGACACTCAAAACAGAGATGAGTTTGTAGCAGGCCCGTCCCATATTCGGGAGTAATGGGAACCTATTGCATGGGGAGGGGGCTGAAGAACATCCAGTATTGCATCTAAATAAAGAAGTAAAATACTTGAGGGATGGTGGCTGCCACATGTGATATGGTATCTCCATGCAGTGCAACTTTCCGTCCCTGGAAGCTTTGTTGATGTTGGTATGGACTCCGGAGTGCTGCTACCTCTGGGAGGAACTCCATCTTTCGAGGTAAGAGACGACTGCTTTCTTCCCTAACAGAGGGCAAGAAAAGCATTTTTTTGTATTCACACTTATTTTGAGGTTAATGATGCCTCTAGGCAGAGGGTGCAGACCGTGGGGTATGACAAGCCAAGTATTTATGAATACTACACAAACCTAAGCAATGAAGGCAGTTGATAGGTGATGGAGTTAAGGTGCGCAGATGGGTGGAAGGATGCACACACTGACACAGATGGAAAAAAAAAAAAAGACATCAAAAATCAAGTAACTCCCTCTGAAAAGAAGGGCAAGAAGTTCCAACTATTTGACTATGATTTCGCGTTTTCAGAGGGGCTATGCACAGTCTACTTGTGTATGTTTTCACTTGAGCAAGGATTTTTCCATTTTTGCTGTGGGTGTGTTCAAATCAGCCCTGGTCACTGACTGTTATTGTGTGTTCAGTCTAACAACAGAGGTGTGTACACCTTGTGCTCATATTGTATAGTAGGCAGAACAAACATACAGTCATTTGATCTTTAGAACTGTGGGCTCGGTTCTGTTAACTGTTGATGAATATGATAGAAGAAAAAGAAGGGTTATTTCCTCCTATCTCCTTCATACCTCATTGCTGTTTTATACTTTTTTGTACGTTTATCATTGAGCATGTGCTTACAAAGAATGCCCACTGCCTTGCAGTGGTTTCTAACAATCAGTTTTGCTTTGCGTTTTTTTTTTTTTTTGTAACAATTTAGCTCATGTCTACTTTTCTGCTTTTGTTATGATTACATTGTAAATATATTTTAATTATGTTGGTATAGATGATGCATCTTCCATGCCTCTCAGTCTCTCAGAGCAAGAAAACTGGACGAAGCCAACAATAATGGTGGGACAAAGGTCCAAAACTAGGGACATATTTTAAATATATTGCTCCTGTAAACTCAGATAGTTGCTAGTGTAACAGGTTTTGCGTTATTATGTATTTTCTGAGGGATATGATATGAAGTCTGAAATTCAAATGTCTGCCATTGTTTATTTATTAACTTCAATCTTCATGTTGGTATCCCACAAGTCCATTGGTGTGGGTGGGGTTACATGATTGTGTATGCAAATTTTGTGTTAATCAGCTTCCCAATTTTTGGTCTTTTGTACCTACTTTCCATAGGCCTTTGTGCAGATATTTGATGTTTCCACGTTGAGAGGTATGCAAGGAAAGGTTTTCAGGATGGTTATTCAGCGGAATACCTGGGACAAAGGAAAAGAGGAGTACTTATATTAATTGCAAGAGGTGCTCCCATAGTGATAGAACAGGATTGCTAAGGGGCTACTGGCAAGGGGAGAGGATTACACTGGCATGTATTTATATTCCACCTAAAACTGCTGTAATGGAGCTTAAGAAAATTCTGGGAGAAATCAGTTTTCAGCAAGGAATATTACTTACAGGTGTGGACTGGAATGTGAATTGCAACAGTGAAGATGTTTCTGCAGGGCCTAGAAGGGAAAGTATAACAAAGGAGGGCAGATTGTTGAAGAAATTTATGAAAATATTTAGCATGGAAGATGTGAATTCAGTAATTGGAATTAATTTACATATTATTTCCCAAGATATAACAACTGGGCTAGGCTAGACAGAATGTACATTTCACAGGAACATGTGCATTTAATTGAAGATCTTGATACGCACCCAATAATAGTTTACTATCATGCACCAATAATAACACAGGGTAATGAAATAAAAATGAGAGACTGGCACTTTCCCACCTATCTGTTGAAGAGAGAGGAATTTAAGGAACGGGTAGTGGAGACTGTTCATGAGCTATTAGAGAAGATAGAAATTTCTTCTGAAAATATAGTTAGGGAGTGGGATAAAATGAAGGTGGAATTTGAAAATAGGGTGAAAATAAAGGGAGCTATGGTCAAGAAGTAACAAGAATTATTTAGAGGGACTGACAGATGGTAAAGTATTGCAGAATGGGGGAATCTCACAGAACAAGAGGAGGATCAACTGCAGAATGCTAAACAGAAAATAACGGATTACCTACATGATATGCACACATTTAGAAAGATTGCTGTTAAACTGTTTTTTTGATAACAGTAGAGCACAAAGTTACCTGTAACACATTGCACTTAAGTTACCTGGCACTTGCTCACTAAAGCAATGATATAAGTCAGCACTAAAAATTAAAAGCACTACACCCTCACTCCCCACTGGCTCTTGTTTTCAATTATAAAGGAATTCCCAAAATTATTCTAGCATGTCCAAAGTTCAGTTGTCAATCTCCTCTCCGATCCAGCTGGTGAATCTGGGAATCTTGAGGCAATGTTACAACTGCCTCATGTACACAGACAACCCTCTCCTCCTCCCAACAAATTCCAACACATGTGAGAGATGCAACCATATAGCCAAACTGGAGGCTAAGCTCTCTCAACTCAGTACTGGCATAACCAGTCAGGAGGAGAAGGAAACCACACTCACTACAATTCCAGTCTCACACAGACCTACCACAACAGCAAACCAAACACATAATCACACAAAAACATACTCAGAGGCTCTAAATAAAGATCTGCCTAAGCAGCAGAGACCTCCAAAGCAGACACCCAAGCAACCGCTACCCCAAAACAAAACACGTGCAACACATATCTCACAAAGCCAGTGTGCCGAACAGTCCACAGCCCTCAAGACTAAACAACACACCTGATACACTTGTAATAGGTGACTCTATCGTCAGGCACACTGACGTCCCGCTCACCAGTCTGAACAAGGAGAGGGTCACGGTGAGCAGCCTGTCGGGCGCTAGGATCTGCCACATAACACAAGCACTCAGGTCACTCCAAGGCAAATACAAATATGACTCAGTCATTGTCCATGCTGGTGTGAATGACATGAGACGTACCTCCCTGGACTACATGAAAAGAGACATAGAGGAGCTCTCTGAGCATGTAGCCCAGGCCGGTATGACCCTGACCTTGAGTAGCATCTTACCCTCACCAAGAATGATGCCACAATATGAAGACAAGATGATCAATTTCAACAATTGGCTTAAGTACTGGTGTCATTCAAAGGGGATCCAATGCCTGTCAGCTTGGGATGATATGCTCGACAAGCCACGATGCTTCGCTAGGGACGGCTTGCACCTGTCACCCCTGGGCTTTCGGATATTGGCAAAGGCTCTTGCTACCCCCATAGTGCCTTTTTTAGGCAAGGCTCAAAAGACAAACCCACCTCCATAGGTATCACAAGGGATAAGAAACTAAGAGTAATGCTACTCAACGCCAGAAGTCTAAACCTCAAGATGCTCACACTCGAAACTCTCCTTAGCATGGAGAACATCGATATCTGTGCAGTAACAGAAACCTGGTTCAGGGCTCCCGAGAGCACCCCAGCACTACCAGGTTATACCTCATACCATGCTTTTCGGCCCCAAAACTTGGACCGAACCACAAAAGGAGGGGGAGTATTGATATTCATCAAAGATACCCACACCTCCAGGTTGGTGGCAAAGCACGAAGCATCAGAGACTATCCATGTGCAACTAACAGTGGGTAAAACTGCCTTCCAGTTTATAGCCTGCTACAGACCACCCTCCCAAACCCAGGAACCCCACTCGGCCTTCCTGAGAACACTGGAAAATATGAAGGTCTCCCCAAACACCATTATATTGGGCGACTTCAACTACCCAAACATAGACTGGGAGCATTACTCCAGCTCCAACACCCTAGCCCAAAGGTTCCTAGAATTTATAAACTCAAATGCTATGGAACAACTTGTTACCACTCCCACAAGAGGGGAAAATGTACTGGACCTGATCATCACCAACATGGGGACTCTATGCTCCAGACCAGAAGTGTATCCCTCACTGCTAAGATCAGACCATAAACTAATCTCACTGGATATTCACATCCCGACCCCACCCCCTGCCCAGAAAACCACAGTGAAAAACTTCTCTAAAGCAAATTTCACACTCCTCAAAACCGAGGTGGAATCCTTCAAAGCCCCCGGGCCTGTGGAAAATACGGCCCAGACCGCAGAATCCTTTATAACCGCATTCTATGAACACCTTCAGGAATGCATGGATCATGCGATCCCAAATAAAACCAAGACCCAATCCTCCAAAGGCAGACGTCCTATCTGGTGGACCCCAGCCGTAAATAAACTATACAATAGAAGGAGGAAGCTACTAAATGATAGAGCAAAATCCCAAAAAGGGAAGGCATCACTGATCAGTATTCGCAAAAAACTACGGGCACTCATAAAATTATCTAAGGCCAGCTTCGAGAGAAAAATTGCACAGGACACTAAGGATAATCACAAGGCTTTCTTTAGTTATGTTAGGAATCTGGGTGGTAATTCCCAGATATGCTCAGAATTAGTCCAAAATGACAAAAAATACACCGAACCCACAGACATTGCCAACATCCTAGCTGACAGGTTCAGCGCAAACGCCCCCCCCCCCACCAAAAGGCCAAATATCTATCCCAGCAGAGTGCTGCCCCCCTGAAATCTCAGATGCTCAGGTAAGAGCCGCCCTCTACAAAGCAAAAAACGCAGCATCAATGGGACCAGACGGTGTCCCGGGCTGCATCCTGCATGAACTCCAAGAAGAGCTAAACCCAAACATAAAACTACTGTTCAGTCTCAGCCTTACTACAGGATATGTGCCCAAAGAGTGGCGTACAGCAACAGTGGTCCCTCTCCATAAAGGTGGTGCCTCAACAGATCCTGGAAACTATCGCCCCATAAGCCTGACTAGCTTGGTCTGCAAAGCTATGGAAAGGATCATCATGGACCTCATAAATAAAGATATTGGGGACCTACAGACACTGAATCCTACCCAGTTCGGCTTTGTTAAGGGCAGATCCTGCCTCTTAAACCTGGTTGATTTCTTTGAAACAGTCACCAAGGCCATTGACAAGGGGAAGGTGGTCCACACAGCCTACCTGGACCTCGCAAAGCCTTCGATACAATACCCCACTCGGGCATTATAGATAAGCTCACCAGCTTAAATATAAACCTCTATGTCACTAGATGGATTGCAAACTGGCTCAAGGACAGAACCCACATGGTTAGAATTGCTGGAGCCATGTCAGACTCCAAACCAGTTACAAGTGGTGTCCCACAAGGCTCAGTCCTGGGACCTCTCTTGTTTGGTATATATTTCTCGGAGGTACAGGCCAACATGGAAGGACTGTGGCTGACCAAGTTCGCAGATGACTGCAAACTGGGCGCCATAATCTACTCTCCAGCCGATACAAGCATCCTCCAAAAGGGCCTCATAGAAACAGACAACTGGTGCCAGAGCCATGGCCTCAAGCTAAATGCCAAAAAGTGTATAGTCATCCCCTTTGGCAAAAACAAAGTGCCCACAAATTACCACATAGGTGGTAATCCATTAAGTACAGAAGAAGTAATTGGGGACCTGGGGACCCAAGTTGATAGCAATCTCTCATTTGACAATCACGTGGCCAAAGTGGTTAGAAAAACATTTTATATAGCCCACCTAATCATGAAGGGATTCGCATCTAGATCAGGGGAGGTCATCGTGCCTCTTTACTCATCCCTCATCAGGCCCATAATTGAGTACAATGCCCATTTTGGGATGTACCTTACCAGACACCTGCAGCAACTGGAAAGACCACAAAAGTACCTCACCAAGAAGATCAAAGGGCTCAAACAGATGCCATATGCTGCCCGGTTAAAGAAACTCCAGCTCTACTCAGTGGCATACCGCCTGTTCAGAGACTATCTGTGCCTGATGTATAAAGCCATGTCCAACCCGGAATTAATGGACATGCTGAACCTCAGAAAATCCAAATCCCATCGAGCTACGCTCGAGAGACTTGAACCTCAGCACTGAAATAAATAGGACATGCTGGAGGGACAGATTCATAACCCAGAGGCTCCCTACACTCTGGAATAAAATCCCAGTCCAGGTTAGGCAGAGTCCCTCATTGACTCTCTTCAAGAGGAATCTTGATGAGTGGATGGGAGATCGTAGGTTTACCCTGGGTATCACTTCTGTGTCACTGTTAGACAGAGGCACAGTATACTAACCTCGAAAAAGGGCATAGCAAAATAAATTTAAAATGGGTGGTGAAAGCCAAACACATTCTGGCTAGGCTTATAAATGCCCTAGGGCAGATAGCCTAGTATGAACCTATGAACCTATAAAAACTTTTAGCACAATGACTCAGGCAACCGATAGTAGAAAGGGCCATTGCCAGGCTTAGGGAGCCTGTAACAAGGATGGTAACGAGATTATGTAGAGGTATTAGAAATATTTTGGAAATTCTATGAAAGTCTGTATAAAGCGGAGAAATATGGAAATCAAGAAAAGATACAAATGGAAATGTTTATGTAAGAATTAAATGTGCTAAGGTTAGAGGTAGATGAGGCTCAATTACTAACGGTTAGTATAGGAGCAGATGAGAGAAAAATGGTGATTTATAACCAGTCTACAGGAAAGTCCCCAGGAATAAATGGTATCCCTATAGAAGTTTGGAACCTAGGAGGGAAAAGACTGATAAAGATCTGTAAGACTTTAACAGTATTTTAAGAGGGGAAGTACCAGCAGTGGTAACTGTAATACCTAATGAGGGTAAAGATTCATTAGACCCAGCTTCATACAGGCCCATTTCAATACTAAACCATGATTATAAAGTCACAGCAGATAAAATTACAAGTGCAGTCCACAAACTTGGCAAAAAATGAATCACCACTGTCATAAAATATAAAAAAGAACCACGTTTAATTCAATACGGTAAGCGCTTTCACTAAATAGCTTCATCAGACCATAAAATAAACTGGTGACAGAATATTTTAAAAAGTCTAGCACAACCAATGAAATTGCTTCAAACAATCACATCACATCCTGACTAAAGGCATTCCATTGTTTCAGAGCCCCTAGTGGTTACTTTCTATATTAGTTTAAGTATAAAAGTAAAATCACACAATGTATAAGTTTGTATCAATGGCATACAGTAAAACTAATTCAATTACAGACTTAGATGCAACAATATACACACTACATAATCATACTTCATATACTTCACATAAGCAAAAAATCAAAGTAATCTCCATAATTATATCTAATGTGTGAACTACATAAATACTGCTATCTTTACTAATGCAAGGCAGTTCATATTACATGATAAATTGCATATTTAACATATACATTATTTCCAACCGGAGCTTAATCAGCTCTTTAATAATTTACGTGTATACACTAAAACCTATGGTTGTTTAACTCAGTTATGAAACTGCTTGTAGTGGGCTGTGGAGACAGATTTTTATGTGCCTAACTGTCAAAAACTGTATTCCATACTATTGATATCACAAACACTTTAACTCAATAGCCCCTGCGGAGTATTGTGTATGCACACGCAAAACCTAGTATGTCCCAGTGACAGTTAGAAGGACACCAAATATATTCTTAATGATGAATGAACATATCTGTGTTAAGAATAGACTACAAGAATACTTGCAGATATTGATACATTTCTAATTCTTAAAACAGATAGATATAATTGTAAAACTGAGTCGAAGCAGCGACCAGCATTGCTTTAACCCATAATGCTCTTTATAATATTCAGCATAAGAAATAAACCAAAAATACCACTGATATGTAAAAATTATGCCTCTATGCTAGATGAACAATACTGTAAACCACATTATTCTATCACTGAATGATGAATACGAGAATTAAAAGAAAACAAAAATTAACTATATAAACCTAGACAATAGGTATAGACCATGGTGGCTATATGCCTACGAAATATTTCATTCGCGATGACAGTTAATCGGACTACTTAAGTATAACTGTAGTGCTACTATTTATATAAAAAATAATAAATAAATCCACTCTGCAGCTAACTAGAAAAACTCTATGAATATAAAAGGAGTTGTAGAGACTAATAAATTACCAATAACCATCCATAAGTTAGGTCCATTGAACCAAATCAGCAAAATAACTCATCCAAAATATCCATGGAAGAGGCTATATAACACGTACGTCACTTATTATTTTTTATATAAATAGTAGCACTACAGTTATAATTAAGTGGTCCGATTAACTGTCATCGCGAATGGAATATTTGGTAGGCATATAGCCACCATGGTCTATACCTATTGTCTACGTTTATATAGTTAATTTTTGTTTTCTTTTAATTCTCGTACTCATCATTCAGTGATGGAATAATGTGGTTTACAGTATTGTCCATCTAGCATAGGGGCATGATTTTTACATATCAATGGTATTTTTGGTTTATTTCTTATGTTGAATATTATAAAGAGCATTATGGGTCAAAGCCAATGCTGGTCGCTGCTTTGACTCAGTTTTACAATTATATCTATCTGTTTTAAGAATTAGAAATGTATCGGGATCTCCATGTATTCCTGTAGTCTATTCTTAACACAGATATGTTCAAATATGTTCTTAATGATGAATGGTGTCCTTCTAATTGTAATTGGGGCATACTAGGCTTTGCGTGTGCATACACAATGCTCCGCAGGGGTTATTGAGTTGAAGTGTCTGTGATATCAATAGTATGGAATATATTTTTCGACAGGTACATAAAAATCAGTGTCCACAGCCCAATATAAGCAGTTTCATAACTGAGTTAACCAACCATAGGTTTTAGTATATACACATAAATTATTAAAGAGCTGATTAAGCTCCGGTTGGAAATGATGTATATGTTGAATATGCAATTTATCATGTAATATGAACTGTCTTACATTAGTATAGATAGCAGTATTTATGTGGTTCACACAGATATAATTATGGAGATTACTTTGATTTTTTTTGCTTATGTGAAGTATATGAAGTATAATTATATAGTGTATATATTGTTGCATCTAAGTCTGTAATTGAATTAGTTTTACTGTATGCCATTGATATGAACTTATACATTGTGTGATTTTACTTTTACACTAAACTAATATAGAAAGTAACCGCTAGGGGCTCTGAAACAATGTAATACCTTTAGTCAGGATGTGATTGTTTGAAACAATTTTATTGGTTGCTCTAAACTTTTTAAAATGTTCTGTCACCAGTTTAGTTTATGTTCTGATGAAGCTATTCAGTGGAAGCGCTTACCATATTGAATTAAACGTGGTTCTTTTTTATATTTTATGACAGTGGTGATTCATTTTTTGCCAAGTTTGTGGGCTGCACTCGTAATTATATCTGCTGTGACTTGTGTTTATTTTGGGAGCAGTCTTACATTTATCCTCTCTGGCAAGGTGCTTTTGGTCTGTGTAGTTATACATGATTATAAAGTATCCATGTCTATATTGGCTAAAAGAATAGGAAAACTAACGCCAAAATTGGTAGATATGGATGAATGTGGTTTGTGAGGGGGAGGCAAACATTTGACAACATTAACAGAACACTGATGATCCATTGGGAAGCAGAATGTAAGAAGATACCATTGTTGTTAATGGGTCTTGATGCAGGGAAAGGATCTGACCGAGTAAGCTGGGACTGTATAAGTAGGGCAGTGGAAGTATTTGCATTTCCTAAGAAGGTTGATTAGAAGGATATATGAGGAATTGGAGGAGAAAATTGAAGTGGTGGGGTCCTCTCTGATAATTTCTGCTTGAGCAGAGGAACTAGGCAGGCATATCCTCTTTCTTTATTTGCATTATATTTAGAACCACTGACAACGAAAATAAAGGACTCAGAAATTCAAGGATATAATTGGTATGGTAGTCAAGAAAAGATGGCTCTATTTGCAGATGTTATTTTTATGCCTGACAAAATCTGATAGAGACATTAGTGTTGTGGAACATTTTCATATCTTTTCGGGATATGAAATGAATGAAGCTAAAACAAAGGCAATAGTGGTAAATTATATACCCATACATGAATTGGTTCAGCAATATCCATACTTATGGGGACATGATAAAATGCAATATTCAAGAGTATGGATTAAAATGACTCTGGTGTGACAGTTAAGGATATGTGGGAAGAGACTAAAAAGATCATACAAAAACTGAGAAAATGGAAGCTTTGTTATATGGGTATGGATAGTAAGATACAAGCAGTCAGAATGTTTTTAATCCCTTTAGTCTTTTACACAGGTCAAGCATATTTTTATCAACCAGAGGAGAAGTGGATGATGATGAAGAGCTGAAGGGCTTTATCTGAGAGGGAAAGGTGGCAAGAGTCAAGTGGGATAAGATGATTCTTCCAGTAGAACAGGGCGGATTGGGATTACCAGATTTGAAAGGGTATTTCAAAGGTATACAGTTAAGGCTCCTATATATAGCACAAGCAGAAAAATACAATTCAGAGTGGAAAGGGATGATGATGAACCAGGGAGGATGCTCAAGAAACAAGGAGAGACTGGGATTTTGAATGCAGACCTTTATGGAGACTAACAATAATCATATAGAATATTAGATCCATAAAGTAGCAGAAAGTATTCTAAGAAGTAAGCCAACACAGGAATGGAGAAAGAAGATTCTGCCGATAGGTATGACTGCAATTAGGGATATAGACAATAGGCAAGAGGGAACTGGAGTATATTGGAGGAAACTGGCAAAGCAACCAATGTATTGGGAGCAAATAATTAGAGGGAAAGGTAATGGAATGGGAAGAGGCCAAGAATTTATTTGGACTGCAGGTTAGAGATTGCCTTCCCTATTAAGGATTGATATCAGAGTATAGGCAAAGAGAAAGAAACAGAGGAATCCTAAACTAAAGACCAGCACTAGTAGAGTTTTAGTAGAATCTAGAACATTAGCTGCCATTAAAAGATGAATAATTAGTAGAGCATATAACATTTTGCATGATAACTATAAGAATCAATCAGAGGCGGTTAGAAAGGATTGAGAAGAAAGACTGGATAAGCAATTCACAAAGAAACAATGGGAGGATATATGTATGTCTCCCAAATATGTAATAGAATCTAAAATATTTAGGATTTTTTGCTTGGAAGTGTTTACATAGATATTTTTATACCCCAAGTAGACTCCAGAGAGTTTTTCCTCCGGTAGACAGCAAATGTTGGAGTGCTGGAGGAGGAGGATGTACTTGGGAACATATTTTCTTGTATGCGGTGGTTTGGTGGACTTTAAGGATTCCCTGTGAGATGCACTGTCAGAGATGCTTGGTGGACAGATTGGTGTGACGAGGGAGATGATTTTTCTGAGCTAAGATACAGAATCGGAATTGCCTAGACATGGTAAGGCCTTGCTGTGTCTAATTATTGTGGTTGCCAAAAATGAAGTTGCTAGAAAAGTGAAACCAAAATTCAAACCAACTATTTTTGAAGCAGTGAATATAGTAGCAGAGGTAAAACAACTGGAGTTGAGATCGTTAGAAAGGGGTAGGAGCAAACTGCATAGTAAAAATGGGAATAGTGGAACAATACATACAGGGGAGGAATGAGGTTTAAAAGAAGGCAGGACTTAAATGAGCTATGTAATGTTTGACTGAAAATGATTGGGTAGATTATAAGTGATGTAAATTGTTTGCAACCTGGAATGTGCCAGTATGGTTTGTGATGTAAAATGCTTGCAACTAGGATTGTGTCAATGTGGTTTGTTTTCATTTATTTAAATATATGATTGCTTATGTTGTAAGTGATGATTTAATAAAGATGTTTCTTGTTTAAAAAAAAGGGGGAGCAGGAATTGAATAATTTATGTAGGATGATGTATAGCAATATATGTGGAGTATAATGTTTGTTAATCTTAATTTAATACAATTTGATTACTTTTGTGTAAATGTAAATTTGCCTATATCGCAAGTGATAATTCAATAAAGGTGTTTAAAAAAAACCCTATCTGGACCAAGTAGGGGGCTACAAGAATGACCTTTACCTTGTTCTGTTTTTGCTTTCAGTAAAAACTTCATCATTATAGGAGGTGGGAAATGCACAGAGAAGACCTGGAGGCCATTTTTGGACTAGATCACCTGAGCTATCTGCCCTTCAGGTGGAAATGGAGAAAAATAGCTGCTGTACCAGGTGTTGGTTGCGGAGGCAAAATAGATCATAGCAAGGCTTTTTCCATTAGCCAACATTATATTTGACTCCGCCTGATGTAGGGATCATTAAGGGGCATCAGAAAACATTGGCCAAGCTTGTGTTGTAGTGTCTGGCTTGACTGGGAAGGTGTATTGGTATGAGAAAATGTTGAATGGTTCATTCCCTTATCTATTTTTGACTTTTGATGGGGGTAGGGAATAAGAATGAGTCTGAAAATGCTTGCTGATATACCAAACCACTGCCATGTTATACCAGTGGATGGCAGTTTCTCCCTGAGGAATGAGATTCTGTAAGGAGGGCTACCTACAGTTTCAGAACACTTATGTGCAGCGAGGTCTGTTGTAATGAAAGCCCCCTGGACCATCTGCCCCAAACAGTGTTCCCCCACCTTAGAGTAGAAGCATCCATTGTGGCTATAACTATGAAGTGGGGGGAGGTGAACAACCCTGTGCATGATTGTTGCTGTGGAACACTGCTGGGGCTACTGACAACAAGGTTTGGATAGTTATATTACCATGAACATGAGGTCTGAACTTTGATTCAGACTGCACGCTGAGTGCCCATTGGAGAATCCACATATACTTTGCCTACACAATATTTTTGCTACCATGCACCATGAGACCTAGACATTTCAAACACTGCTGCTGCTGTCACTTGGGACAGTGTCCAAAGATGGACGCTACTGAAGATTGGTTGTTCTGTCCAGAGGAAGGCTTACTAATCCAAAAGGTATCCTGTGAAGGTCTGCTTGCAGCATCTCCAGATGGATCTTCACTGTATTTTCTGTAATTCCCAAGGACCTGAACAGAACTAAGTGATCCCTGCCTGAAGTGCCTCCTTTGTTATAGTTGCCAGGAACCAGTCTTCTAGACAGAGGAAGATTCTCGTTCCCCTCAAACTGAGATAGTTTGCTTCAGCTGCCTTGTATTTGGTTAACACCCTAAGGACTGTGGTGAGACCAAATGAGAGGGACATAGACTAGTAATGGTTGATTGGTACCTTCCCTGAAAGAAATGAATCTTTTGAAAACTGAAAATATTTTTATGTATGGACAGGCATCTTGGAGATCTCAACAGCACGTCCATCTCCTTTATATAAGCACAGAAGGATGGATTGCGTCATGACCATCCAGAATTTGGTTTACTTTGAGCCAAGGTTTAGACCATCTAGAATTTGGTTTACCTTGAGCCAAGGTTTAGACCACTGAGGTCCAACATCAACCTGAAGCTCTTTGTCTTTTTGGAGACTAAAAATACTATGGAATAAACTCTGTAGCTTTCTGGTTTGCTGCAGTCTTTTGGATTGTTCTCCTTTCTAGGAAAATGTGGTCCCTGTCTTCTGGTTGTCTCATTTTGAAGGGGTGGAATTTCTAAAAGGGGGGTGGTTGAAAAATTAAAGAATTGGGATTGTGTGGTCACTGAATATGATCTTCCTGATCCACTTGCCCCGAATGAAGTGCAGGTAGTCATGACCTTTAACTGCTTCCAGAGGGGGTCAGTCAGACAAGTCCTCAGGGATGCCACAGGTAGCTGCAGAAACTCTGGTTTCCCCACATTTGCAGTGTTTTTTTTAATGAGTACACTGATACTTAAACTGATATTGATGGGCCTTCCAGAATTGCAAGTTCCTTGCACTCTTCTATTTATGAGAGTATGTTCTTAGGAGAGGAGAATCCCTCACCACCCATACCCCATCAAAAGCAGCGAGCATCTTCCCCTCATGCTTTCTCTTCTGCAGCTTTTCCTTTTTGTGGCACAAACAGTGATGAGCTGTCAAAGGGGGCATTAGTTATGAGCACACTGAAGCTGTCTGTAAATGAATAATGCCTAAGTCAACTGTGGTGCCTCATAGCAGTAAATGACCCGACAGCCCATCCTCTATGCATTGTGAAAAACCCACATGGATAGGTTGGAAACACTAATTAGAACTGATACACAGGAAATCAATTTGTATTGCAGTTTTCCAGAGGCAGCCTCTTCAGCATCTGATAGGTCTTCTGTTCTAGGTTGTGTTAAAGTCTTATGTTTGTCAGGTGCTCTAAGGGTAAAGGTCACTGATGTATAGCCAGAGTGATCCAGAGTCTGAGATTATTTGTCAGGTGGGGTGGATCACCAGGATGTTTTCAAAGGTCTCCTTTTTAAGTGCTACAGTTGTCACTGTGGAGTTAGCTAGGGGTGCCTAACTCTAACATTGCTGAGCCTTGGGAGGCTGAAGGGCCTTGTCTGGTCTTCTTTTTAGAGGGTGCTGAGGGTGCTGTCACATCATCTCTTAAATTGGATGGGTAGCACAGAAAGCTTTCTGCAGGAGCTCTTCTTTTGGAGATAGTGGATTGGTCAGACGAGATCCCCTGTGATGCATATGTTCGAAGATGGTCCAAATTCTGGGATCATCTGGAACAGGTATGAGTTAAGGCCTCCTCTTTATCCAGATCTTTATGTGATGGCCTCTGGTAAGGGAGTATAGATGCCGCTGCTTACATCTCTTCCTGGGCATAATTTGATAAGAGAAGTCTATGCAGTGTCCACACGCAGGCATTCTGCTCCTGTAACTCTCCGGGGGGGGCGGGGTGATAAGACACTAAAGACTAAGGTTTATGGCAGTTTGTTAGTGGAGCCAACATTAGGGTTTGACCCCTTTGCAGTAGTTTCTAGTTCTATGGTTTGGTTCTTCTCCAAGTCCTGTATCATGGCTCTCTAAATCAGAAGGCTAGGCACTGAGAGAGAGAGTGGTTTTGAAAACCCCAAAGCTGAGGGGTTCGTTGTTAAATATATCTGAGCAGCTCCCAATACTGAGGTCAACATTACCGCTGAGGAAAGTTTCAGTGCTGAGACCTCAAAAGTCCAGCGTAGTTTACAGTAGTACTGACAGCATTGGTACAGAAATCAGCGTCAGCTAGACAGTATTGAAGAAGTGAGGCCAAGTGATTGTCAGCATCCACAGCATTGGTGCTACAGCAGAGCTGAGTTCATGAGTGTGTTTATGCATCCTGCAAATGACTGACATCCTAATACAAGACTGGGTCTTGCCTTAAACTGGTAATTGCCTGGACAGGTACTGGTTTCCATGACTCTGAATTTGATGAAGTAGGTGTAGAAGATGGATGGGATGTTCAGTGATAGACCAACATCAACGCAGAGCAGCTTGTTCACTTTCAGTTATTCTTAGTATTTTGGATATTTATATTATTGTCGTGGATCTCATCCAGTTTCTTAAAGGTTTAACAGCAGATAAGGATGATGGGGGGTGTGTTGAGGTATCCCAGGGTGTTTCTTTTCAAACATCTGGGATTGTAGCTAGTGCCTCATCCTGCTCAGATATTTTTCAGCAGATATCTGTTGCTATGAAAGAATTAAGATGTAATGTGTGGCATCTTAGAGTATTCAAAGCCCTATCATAATAAAAGTATTACTCCTAGAGGGCTCAGAGTGTGCATACAACCTTATGTTAGAGGATGAAGCTTTACACTGAGGTTGGCAGGAGGCACAACAAACTACTTCTATGTTATTTGTTACCTTATTTTATGAAAGTAAAATAATTTGGTTGGGACTATTTCAAATTTATGTAATTTGGCTAAACCTTTTGAACACCAAAATTCTTATGGTGAACTTTTTTCAGGGTTATCTAAAGGTCTTATTTTGATTGAAAAAGAACTTCAATCCCACATGCTCAAACATTTTCAGTGTGATTTTTAGGGATTATGAATATAGGAAACAGTTTCAGATTCAGAAGGGTGTAAAGTTTTTGGATAAAAAGAAAAATGTCTATATTGAAACCTAGTGAATGTCATACAGAAACTTCAACAGATGATTTTTCATCTGCTGCTGATACTGAGGGGGATTCATCTTCTGTTTTACCAAGGGCCAAGAAGAAAAAACATATTGCTCCTTTAGAAGAGGCAGAAGGGCTGGACGCAAGCATTGTAAGTGGGGACTCCATATTAGAGACATTGTTACAAGTGATGATACCCAAGTAGAAAAATATCAGAATGTGCATAATATTTCTTCTACACGATTGTCTGAGATTGAAAATGAATCGTTAAATAAAGGTTTAAGATTCATCCCCAGTTATGTGGTACCTGAAGAAGTTTTTGTTCAGGACATTCTTTCCCACTGTTGGGTTTAAGTTTAAATTATTGACGTTTTCACCTTCCATGAATAAGTATGTGGAGGTTTTTCAACAACAAATAATTCTGGATTTACATTTTTCCTATTGATCAACACTGCTGATAAAGGTGGCTTGGTAGTAGTTTGTGATCAGTCTATGTATTTTTCAGAATCTGAAAAAACACAAGATGCATTTGGACCCTACCTCTAAATTCAAATCTGAAATTGATAGATTTTTACAGTTGGCATTGGAGGAAGGGATCATATGTAAATATATTATGTATCATTCGACAGCTGCAGACCCCTCTAAACAATACTTTTCTTTACTACCTGAAATCCACAGATTTTGCAGATTTGTGGCAACCCCCCTGGATGACCCATTGTCTCAGGGAGAGGGTCTCTAACTGAGCCACTGTCATCCTTTTTATGTCAATATTTGAGACAATTAATGGGTTTTGTTTGATCATGAATTCAAGACGCAACAGAATTTCAAAATTTTACACAGGATACTCAACTGGAAAAAGGTTGGCATCTATGTACGCTAGATGTAACAGCCCTATATACCAAGATTCCCTATTGGGCGAGATTATTAACCTTGGAATATTGGTTAAATTGTGCTGCTATTTATAGTCCTGGTTTTGCCACATTTTTGTATGTTTAACTGAGCATGTGTTAACCAAAAACATTTTTTTTTATCTCAAGGAGGAATGCTATGTACAACTGTAAGGCACAGCTGTGGGGGCTTCTTTTGCCCCCATTTATGCTGATTTGTTTATGGGTTACATTGAAGAACAAATAATTTATGATAATCGCATCTTTTTGGATTCATTAGATATCTGGCATAAATATTTGGATGAGTGTTGGCTGTTAAGGCGATTGGACCCTGAATGTTTACAAGAGTTTGTGGATTATCTTAATGAAAATAAATGGGGCATCAACTTTACATTAAATTTTCATCAAACTAAGATTGTTTTTTTTGTATGTATTATCAATACAGGAGGATGGTACTTTAGCATCCACATAGCACTACACTTGTTTATGCCAGCAGTTGTCACCCCCCTCACATTACAAGAAATATTCCTAAATCTCAGTTTTTGAGGTTACGTAGAATTTGTTCCTCTGAACCAGAATTATCTATTCAGAATCAAGATTTGATTAAGAGGTTCAATAATGGGGGTTACTAATTTAAACAATTGGTTAACACTTTAAATAGGGTTAGTACCACTGATCGATCCCAATTGTTACAATATAAGACTAGCCAGGGTCATGTACAACCTTTGAGTGTAATCAGTAATTATGGTAGCAATATACAATTTTTTATGAATTTGGTACAAAAACACTGGGTTATCTTAGCAGATGATCATTAAAAAATTTTGTTGCCATCTATGTGTTTGTTTTCATATAGAAAAGGTAAAATGCTGGGTGACTGGTTTAATCATTATAAGAAACCAACAGCATCCAGCTCTTATATACACCAAACTACCATTGAGAGTCAAACTTTATTAGGTTGCCATCATTGTGGCAATTGCAGTTTTTGCAAGTACGTGTATACAAGTAAAAGTTTTACTTCCAAAAACACCTCCGTTGTTTTTGATATTATTTTTGGAAGTCACAATACTGATTGGGTTGCTATCCTTGTGGCAATTGCAGTTTTTGCAAGTATGTGTATAAAAGTAAAAGTTTTACTTCCAAAAACACCTCCGTTGTTTTTGATATTATTTTTGGAAGTCACAATACTGATTGGGTGATATATTTAGCTACTTGCACCTTCTTAGTATTTTACTGTATATTGGACAAACCTCCCCCCCCTTTAAAACAAGATTTTCTGAACATGTCACTGATATATGGTGCAGACGTAGTTCAAATGCTTTATATAAACATTCCATTTTACATTCTTCAGCTAGGTTTAGTTTTGTTGTTATTGACAAAATAACTTTGGATCATACCTCCCAACCATCCCGAATTACTCTGTTTTTACTGAGTTTTGGAGTCCAAATAATGGGGTGCCATGATTCCCTAAGTGGCACCCCTTCATTTCCGATTTTTTTTCAACTTTAAGTTTTCACGCTGTTTCAGTTGATGTCATCCCGTGCACGATGACGTCGGTGCCATCAATGCTACCAACCTATCGGAATTGAGCTCAAGGGCTGACATGCATGCATTTCCAGCTGGGCGCTCAAAGGCTGTTCAAATTCTGCGAGCGGGAACAGTTATGGAGGATATATTGTTATATTTAAGAACTGAACGATGAAGAAGGCTTGGCTGATGGATATATTAAGAACGACGAACTGGTAGGACGTTTTGGATATCATGGCTGGCAGAACAACAAACTGGTAAGGAGTGTATGTGTGAGTGAAAATGCCCCATTGTAATACACCTGGTGGCTAGAGGTACTCGGACTCAAACCCTGTACCTTGGGTATAGGGTAAAAAAGCCTAATGTCCCTGATTTGGCTTAGTGGTATGTTGCTCTGACTGTAGTGCACAGGGTCCTGGGTTCAAGACTTGCCAGTGAAAAGCATAGTGGTAACGCAACATTTTATTCTAGCTAGTGGTTGGCATACTTTATAAAAAGAGAAAATGTGGATTATAAACCTGGGGGTGGGGGTGGTGTTTCTGCCTGGGCTTAATGATCACTTATAAACAACCAGTCATTGAACGTCTATTCTCTTTTAAGGCGGGCTTTTTGTATGCTTGAATAACACATATAAAGGCTTTTATGCCAAAACCAGTCTGTTCTGGTTGGTTCAATAAAACTGGATTTATCCAGGCTCATTGACTTGTGTGTTGGCTGTTTTTTTGATTTTCATCATTCATATTACTAGGTCGGGCACCTTTCGGAACTGGCGTGACTACGTTTGGTCTATTTTGTCTTACAAATTGCACAGAAGAAATGCTTCAGTCATTTTGAAGTGCAGTCTTTTCCTAGCTTGTCTAGGTTAAGCACACAAAAAGTGTACTTGTAGTTTGATTTACCTAAGGCTTACTAAGTATACAGAAGACATGGATATCATGTGAGGTTACATAGAATGAGATCAGTTCATCTGTAGACAGTGTAGAATTGTAGAATTTTCTGCTTTCACAGATGGTAGCAAAAAGTTTGCATTTATTTTACAGTCTATCTATTTAGCTCTCCACTCAGTCCCCACCAGGGGAAAAAAAAAGGAAATCCCAAAGAATCCAAATGATCAGCATTCTGCAAGTCAGTATAAGTGAATTCTAAGATTGCTAACATTTACTTCACTTTCAGGGTTTGTAAGGAAATGAGTCTTTTTTCCTGCAGCATAATGAAGTCTCCTTTTTTTTTTTTTTTTTTTTTTTACTTTGTTCTTGTGCATAGTTGGCATAGGGTAGAGGGTTCTGATTGTACATAGTGGATTCTTTATACTTTGTCTCTTGTAGTGCTGTAATGTTAATTTATATTTATTTTTATATGCGGATATCTTCTTTTTTACATTTGTATTCACCATATGTTATTTTAAAGGCTACTGGCTGGTTTTCTTGCATGATTTATCAAGATGATCTTTGTTTTATTCATGTGTATATACAAGTGCATGAACACACACATTTTGGTGAAAACTTAAAGGTTGAAAAGAAAAAAAAGATAATATTTTAATTTTACTAATTCCAGAGTCTGTAGTTGTTAATCTCTCTTTATTTATTAACCTTACTTCCTAAACCTTCAAAATTAGCATTATAAAGCTAACCATCAGCACTGTAAAACACATGCTTTTCCCATGCATGGAATGCCATACCATCCTTAGCATTATGTTAGCAGATGGGTATATGCAGGTGCAGCACATTGCTTCAACGGGACTGTATGCAAATGATACTGGCAGTAGCATATGCTCTTTAAGAGCGCTGCAGAATACCTCTACAACTAAAAGTGTTGTGGTAATGCCAAAGCAATTAGCTCATCAGGTGCATTATTTCTATGCGATACAACACTGCTTCAACCTCCAGTTCCAACACCATGCTGGCTGGCTGGCGGCATATTCCTGCTGCAACAGTGATTTACATGAGCATTTCAGTCTTCTTTCTTTACAAGCTACCACAACTGTTATTAGTTTGAAATAGTACAGCAGGACAGTCTGAGGAGATCTAAAACAAAAAAAAAAAAAAAAAAAACACCTTCTTAAAATTACTGGGCTGTTTGAAAACAGTCTGGCATCAGGCTTCCCATTCGTCAGTCGGGTTTGATCAGCAGCCTTCAGCAAGTCACTGAATTGCTGCATTATTCAGCGAAGAGCCCTTCCTGTTGGCTTAAGTTGCCTCAGGTGACTGAGGCAGCCTAAGTCAAGAAGAAGGAAGTAGTTAATATAGAAAACTAAGCATGAGCACAGGAAAAAAATGTATTTATTTTAAAGTATTATTATTTATTTTATTTTTTTTTTGCTGACACTAAGTGTGCTACTGCGGGATGTGGAAGGAATTTAAGTACTTTGTGTGTGTGTATTTGTGTGCACGTGCGCTCACGTCTATGCATACATGGGCAAACTACTGAAAGGATGTTTGGAAAAATTATTCATTTTGATGTCCTTGAAATGCTGTGCAGACGTGGACAAACTACTGAAGGGATTGCTGGGGGAAATGTTTCATTTTATTGCTTGTGCAGGCTTGGATATACTACTGAAGGGGTTGCTGGGGAAAATGTTTCATTTTGGTGTCATTGAAGTGGTTGTGCAGACATGGACAAACTACTGAAGGGGTCGTTGAGAAAAATGTTTAATTTTGATATCATTGAAGTGCTTGTGCATACATGGATATACTACTGAAGGGATCACTGGGGGAAGTGTATTTTGCTGCTTATGAATACATGGGTATACTAATGAAGAGTTCTCTGGGGGAAATGTTTCATATTGGTGTCAGTGAAGTACTTGTACAGGCACAAATTACTGAAGGGATTGTTGGGAGAAATGTTTCATTCTGGTGTCAGTGAAGTACTTGTGCATACATGAACAAACTAATTTTTCTGTGGATAAAAGTGACTGACACTGTTATCATTTGTTTAAATAAGCATTTATTATTTTGCAACTATAAAAATGACAGTTCTGTCAGTGGTAAAATAACAGCTTGCTTATTTATTTATTTACATTTGTTGACTGGGAAAGTCCACTTGTTCAGGAACCCATTTTCAGTGGAGATCTGGACAGAAAAGCTCCACCACTAAAGATGTACATAGTTAAGGCATTAAACAGCTTTAATAAAGGAAACAAAAACAACTGAGAATAAACACTGAAAAAAGCATAATCGGGAGACCAAGAACAGATTTCTTTTTCAGTGCTTTTTGTTTTCTGATTTATTATTTTGGCTTTGCAGACGTAATGTGCATATTTTTTCACCTTCTGTAACAGCCAGGCATAAGCATTGCACTCAGTAAGTAGTTGTCTGTGGTAGTCCGGGCAGGATGTGTGTGATGGTAACTAATCATTGGCAGCATGTTCCACTGAGTAGTGTTGCCATATAACAGCACTTGGTTCCCCTGTTAAATTGTTAGCTATTCATTCCTTCTGTATGAAGTTATTTTCTCTTTGTTGATTTTATCCAAGTACTTTGGTTTCTTCTCCCAGAATGTCAGCAGTATAATATGTGCTTCTGCCAATTTGATCTTTTACTTTTCATCCCAATGTAACACCAGAGTGGTACATGTTTCGGAGGGGTAGGTAGAAAGGCAGGCACTGTTCCCAGACAGAATATATTTCTTTATTTGTGATTGTTTGTTCAGGCCATAATCATAAAGTCAAAAGTTTAAAAAAATGACCCCCCCCCCCCCATTTTCATTCAGTTGCTTCCTCCAGACTTTAAATTACAGACGAGTCTTGGCCAGTTAGAGTATTAAAAGCATATGGGGGGGTGAAAAGTAAGACGAACAAGAAAGTAAGACATAATCTGTCAGGATGATGTGGCTCCAGGGTGATGAGAAAAGGAGCAGGAGAGACTAGTGGGTAACAGGGGGATCCATGGTTTGTTGATGGTGGCTAGACATCTAAGGTGTATATAGTCAGTAAAGTGGCTATAATGAGTGGGTCTGTACTCAAGCAATCTGTGGATGAAAGTAAATGACCACATCTGTTTGGCCATAGGTAATGCTTATTGATCTGCTATCAAAAGCCCCTGGCCTGCCACATTTGGACCCATTCAGTTGCTTGCTGTAGCCCTCACCCCTTGCTTTGTAGTCCCGAACCACCACTGCATGTGCTGTACTTTGGATCCATCACATTGATTCATGAGATCAGGGGAAGGGGGGAACATTCATGGTATCTGGAAGGAGAGTAGCTGAAGACTAGTTTGAGGGAATGTTGTTTTACAGAGAAGGTGGCAGACCATGGAGCACATTGTCACAGGCAGTGGTAGATCAATAAAGAGTGGAGGAGTCAAAGGATGCCTGTCTACCAGTAGATGCAAAGGATTAAGGCTATGAGTTGTCAACGAGTTGTTGTGTGTTGTCCAAAATTTGATTTCCTCAGCCTCCATTTGCCTACTGCATGACTCAGAGCAAGCCACTTAACTAGACAGTGCTTCAGGCAGATGCTGAAAAGATGCACTTTTGACCTGTTTTCCAGTGGGCTTTGTCAGTTAATGGGTAAATTAAATAAAATGAGCTGGACAACTGCACATGGTCTAGCTGTAGAGGTGGTACGTGTATGATGTGTTCTATTAATGTCATCATTTCTAAAACTGTTTTATTGCTAGCAGTATCTGTGTATCTGTCCATCATTCTGTACATCTGTCTTGAATAACTTGCATGTGTAGTGAGCATAAAAGAACTGTTCTAAAGATTGGTGCAAAGACTATTTGCAGATTATTAAGAGTCATGCATTTCTGCTTTGTTTGTTTCAGTTTACATGAAGATGACTTTCTGCATTTTAACAGTAGCTAAGTGTCTGAAGGGCAAGAGATACATAGTTTGCCCGTACCTTCTAAATAACTGTTCACTCATTGTTCCAGTTGGTGATTATTGGCCATTTATTCAAAACAACCTTTCTATTAACAGTTTTCCTGTCTAATTCTGGCAGCTTCCAACACATTAATTATGACACTTAACTGTTGCCACATCAGAGGTCAGTTTTTGTACTCCAGCCAACTACATGTGACTTCCCTTTCTTGGGAAACATGAAAGCCCTTGTAAACACATTTAGCACAAAGCAAGTACAAAAGTCATTCAGGGCAAGCTTTGCCAACGGGCATTTGAAATGGTGGGGGAGTATTTTATCATTTCACATGACTGTTGTATTTTCTGACATGTGCTGACTGACTTGAGTGGGGTGGCTGATGACTTTATTTGACCTTCTTTTACTTCTTGTATGCAGTTAGTCTAATTACTGAGCAAAACACAGTGCATATTGTGTTTTCAATGCAGTCAGAGCAGCATCAGTGTTTTCTGTGGTTACTGGTTATTTTGTAGATAAAAATGTTAATGCCATCATTGCCACTCTGGCTTGTTCGGACCATTGCGCCCCATATTGTCTTCTGCCTTGCATGTTGTATAGCAAGTGACATTTTATAGTAGGTGTTGTGGAAAGGGAGATTTAGAGAAAAACAGACTACTTGGGACTTTTATCACTGGTCACTCACAAGACTGGCTGGTTACAAAGTCTGTGTTTTGTTTTCATGGTGCCTTTGTGTTTCTCATTAGGAAGGTTTACTGATTTTTTCCCCCAGTGTTAGTTTATTTAGTGGCTAACAAGGGTTCAGATTTGTTTTGCTTAGAGCAGTGAGGACATCAGCGACACACTAGACGCTGTACAGACATGTTGATAAAATCAGCAGTAATAATTATTGAAAAAGGACACACAGTGGTCCTGGAAATCGGGGCGTCCATTCATTTTTCCACTTTATATGTATCTAATCTGTTTGTGTGGCACCAAATGCAGATGCACTTTTTCCATTTGTTTTATAAGTCAATCATAGGGACTACCATGTATTTCAAGCCTGTGTATATCAGCCTCCTTCCACGGAAATCACTTTAACAGGATTAGCATTGCTGTATTTTCCAGTCATTTTTAGAGTAACAAAACCTAGAATTTAGAATTTCATATTTTTCTATAGACTAAACCAGTATCCTTTGTATAAATGTAAGGCAGTGTGACCAGTCCTATAAATTAGCTTGTCCAGGTTGTGGTTCAGGCACTTATGTTCATCATTAGATCACTGTTGCAGTAGCATAAAGTTGTATGGTCTGTATCCTGCCAGTGACTCGTCATACAGCCAGTGCAATAAAAACTTTTGGGAGCCTTCTATGCATACCATATGTCTGAAGCAGCACAAAGATGTGCTGGTATAAAAGGAGATGTACAGGTGCAAAAATTTAGAACTTTCTTGCCATTGAAGATTTCAGAGAGACTTAGTCTTCAGTGTTTCAGCGTCTAGCTGGTATCCTCTTTTGGGCAGATAAGTACTCCCTCTGGGGACCTTCTTTCCATTTTTGAGTAACATTTTTTAAAAAAAAAAAAAAAAAACTTTCTTGTAACTAGTAGAAAAGATAAGAGCCTGGGTGGATGATAAAATATCTCATAAAATTTCCTGCGCAACCTGTTTTGTGCAGTACAGGCACTCAATATCTGGTCCTATAAAAATTTACTTGCCCTTTACTCCAAGACTATCCAAACTGAGCTTAACAGACTCAGTGTCTTTCTCAAGCATCAGCATTTCAGAACCCATAACTGTTCAATGCTGGATACCAGTTTGGCTTCCTGGGACATCCCCCCTTCTGACATCTAAATAGAAAAAATCAGTTAAAGACGCTTCCAAAGCAGTTCTGCCTTCAGTCTCTCTCCACTAGTCTCTGATAGACTACTCCGCCTGACCTTGTTGGAGTCCTCAGACCATCAGATGTTCCCAACTCCTTTGCTGCTTCCCCAAGGGATGCCACTAAGGATCTGGCACATTTTCAAAGACCATGTGTCTGGCTGTGACTGAGAAGGGAGGACCTGCTTTGTGTTTTCTGAAGGGCTGGATGGAATCCCATGGTTGCCAGTTAATGAGGAAGTGATAGGTTTGGTTATGGAAGTATATACATCTGTTACTTTCAAGTCTATCAGATTGGATACCCCAAGAAAGAAAACTCAAAAGACAAACCATCTTTCTTCACCATCTGCCAAAGACGATAAGGAGGATGTTACTTTTGCAAGTGGACTTTTCAAATCCTTTCACTCCTTACAGCCTTCTTCTCCAGTCACTTCCCATCCGAAAAGAAAAGGTTCTACCTCTTCCTCAGAAAATGTGTCCCTGTTAAAGTGAGAAGAAGAGGGTCTGGATTATACATTCCATGTCTCCTCTCCTCCCACTTTAGAATCAGAGTCTGAGCAGAATATTTTTTGTGATTCTGCTGTAGAAGAGATATCCTTTTCTGACACAATTTCTAGAATGATCGATCTCTTGCACTGGGAAGAAACAGAATTATTGGACATCCAAACGAAGTTTTATGTGGATACAACAAAACTTCTTGTCATACTATGTGTCATTGGAGCTCTGGAAGTTGCTCTCATATCTACATGCACATGTCCTTATAATCAACCTCATGCACCCAAAAAGCCTGTTAGGCTTTCTAAGGAACCCCAAACTCACAAGGTTTTGTTTGTAACCCTCTTGCAGATCCTACAGTTGTTTCTTTGGCCAAGTCCCCAACTCTAAGTTCTTGACTACTAGCCAACCATATTCCTCCTTTTACAGATGTCAGAGCTTTTGATAGATATGGGGGAAAAAGGCTATACAGCTCTTAACTTAGCCTTTAATGCAATTAGTTGCCAGGCTAATGTGGGCAAATTTGTTAGCCACATTTACAGATATGAACAAGACTAGCTGATTTGCTTTTCACACAGGAAGTGTCATCCATGCTCGGCATTTTTTCATTTTCTCTGGTAACCAAATAATCTTCATATGGTTCAGATGATGTAGCTTATGAAGCTTCCTGACTGCTGCCACAGGATCTGTTATGAGCAAATATGTTTGGCTTAGATTGCAAAATCTCCCTGAAGATGCAAAGACTCAGACTCTTAATGCTCCCATGGACAAAGAAGTTTTATTTGATACTTTGAAGTCTTGAAGCAGTTTGAAAGGAGTAAACTTATTGAAGGGGTTAGGCAAGCGTTTCACTCACACATTTGAAAGTACAGCAGGAACTACCCTTCTAGTCATGGTCCCCTTTTCAGGAAATCCTTCAAACCATCCTAGCAGAAATCTGGAAACCGGTATAAGAAAAAAGTGGCAAGGAGATGCATGGGACAAGGGAGGAGATTTCAGATTCCATTCCATTCTAAGAGAAGTACCCCAACCCTTCCCCTCCCCACCGTGGCCATCCACCCAAACTAGTATGCAATCTTCCTGTTTGGAAGCAAAGCAAAACACATTCCTGGGTTCTGGAAATAATGCAGAACAGATACAGGTGGTTTCCCTCCAAACCTAGCACCTCCACAACCGAAGAATCAAGCTCATATGTTTCCTCCCATTCTTTCTCAAATGTATCATAGAATCAGTTCCAGAATCCCAACAAAGAAAATGTTATTTCATGATATTTCTAGTACTCCAAAGGGGAACCTGGAGACATGTATTAGATCCGTCTCTTTTGAATCTATTCAAAAGTTCCAAAATTCAAAATGCTTACCCTTCAGACTGTCTACCTCTCGTGCTTCCACACTGCTTTGTGGTTACTCTGGATCTCAGAGACACCTGTCATCATCTTCCAGTTCACCTAGAATTCAGATCTTATTTAAGATTTTCTGTATCTTATTTGCTTTCTCAATTAATTTTCTTACCCTTTGGGCTTTCCACACATCCAAGAGTATTTACAATGTATATCTCCAGTAATTACCTTTTAAAGGCTACAAGGAATTCACATTTTTCTCTGCTTGTACATTAACCTCATTTCAGCAGACTCTCTTCAAAATTCCCTTCTGTTTGTCACAAATCTGTTTCAAAACCTAGGTTTTCATCTCCGTGTGGAAAAATCTTCTCTCAACCCTTCTCACAAGTTGACATTTCTAGGATGCCTACTGGGCACATTTCTCATGATGACTTATATTCCACTAGAAAAGGCTGCATTCTGCCATCTTCAGTTCCTAGAGTTTTTTTTTTTTTTTTTGCACCAAACTTTGACCACAGTAATGGATTTTCTCTTAATGTTGGTATGCTTAGCCTCTACTATCCTAATTCTTTCCCTGGACTGGCTACAGATAAAAAAATAAAGTGGTTTGTCAAGTTGGCGTGGACGCAGTATCAGCATCCTCTGTCCTTTCCTATTCCTGTTCCAACTCTTATAGTGGGTGACTTAGACCTTGTTGAATCCAGGCCTACCCCTACGCAGTCTGTAATAACAGATGCATAAGAGTTTACTTGGTAAGCAGTATCCACAGGTACCAACATACAAGTGGTTTGGAACCATCACTTAAAGAAAAAACACCTTGGTCTTGATAAATGCATTAAGGGCCTGAAGTTATCCGTGTACACCAGACCCCCTACTGGTAATCACAAACACCACCATTATGATATGTTGAATCATCTGTGGACTCCAGGACTACTGTTAGTAATCACAGACAACACCACTGTGATGTGGTAAATCACCTGTGCATTCCAGGACCACTACTGGTAATTATAGACAAAACCTCTATATGTGGTACTTAAACAAGCAAAGGGGGACCAGATCTTACCCACTATGCAAACTAGCCAGGGTAGCCTTGGATATTTCAACTCAGCACAATCCTTCTCTCCAGGATAGTTGTATCACATCAGAGCAGAACACAGTGGCAGATGCATTGAACAGCTCAAAGGCAGACCCTCGCAAGTGGATGCTACACCCAGAGGTCTTACTGGAGATCCACCTGTGGGGAACTTCCTAAACAGATTTGTTTGCCTCCATTCATAATAGATAAAAGAATTTCTGCTCCATGACACTTTGTAAATAAAAAAAAAAGCTTTGAAGAATGTTGCCTTTTCCTTCCCATGGATTAAAATGTTCCTGTCTGCCTTCCCCCTTTCCTTTGATAACCAAAGATGCTCATCATTAGATTACTGTTGCAGTAACTTAATGTATATATGTTATATCCTTGCAAGGATATGACCAACCAGCCAGCTTTTAAAAGCTTAAGGGCACCTTTTATGTGCTCAAGCAGATCTCTGTACAATAAGGCAGCTAGATCTCATAAAATAACAAAACTTTCTTACAGCCAAAGTGTGCTCCTCCATTGGGTTTTGTGGAGCCAACAGTTGGCAAGCAGTCTTTCAAGAATGGGCAGACAAGTCCCCTTCTAGGGGAGACCTTCCACAATGTTGTTTTTCTGAGGAAAACATGAATTTTTTTGTGTGAAAATATTGATTTGTTTTGGCAAGAAAAGTTGTTTCCAGGAACTGCGAAAGACTGTGTGAGAAAACTGTAGCACCCACTATGTTTTTATTTTCTAAGCATTTTTGTAGAATTTATGGGTTACGGGAAAGATGTTGTACTTTTAGGGACTGTCAGTTTCTTTTCTTTTTCACCCAGTCCTTGTGGTGTAGCACCTATGGTCACTAAGGGCTGGGAGTTGACATGTCCTTTGTAGTTGTAGAGATGTCACCCGTGGGCAAGGGAGAACCACTCTTGTTGGCCTTGTGGGAAGGGGGCATGGTAGTCTATTGCTTAACCGGGAAAGGATTCCTGGTCCCAGAATAGACTGCCTTCCTTGGAACAATCTTGTTCCAGGGACTCCTGCAGTGATTTCCTTATCTAAAACTGCTTCTGATAAACAGATTTATAATGCTAATCCCATTCTGCCTGACAAGGAAGGGAAAGTGTTAAAAAGATTTGGGAAGAAAATACAGATGTGTAAGTGAACTTGCCATAACAATATATTTTCTAATAGGTCAACTGTTGCAGCAGCTAAGTTATTTGTGTCCCATCCCCATCCACCTGGCCAACGTTTCATATCTTAAGGGTGTCTTTCATGTGCTGCAACTGTCAGGAGCTTGAGGACAGCTTCATGTAAAGACAAAGCACAAAAGGCTTCGGAACTTTCAAGGCTATTGCCTCCCCTTTTGGGGCAAGAAAGGAAAAATGCTAGGAAACATAACACAAAACTAAGTATGTACACAAGTGGATAGTCTACCAACACCCTGCTAATACAAAAAACAAAAAAAAGTGGGTCGGGAGGAGGGGATGGCTACTGTAACAGTAATTGATTACAGCATCTGCTGTTATGGTAAGTTTAATTACACAGCTGTACTATGTTCAGCATTAGATCACTGTTGCATTAGCCCAAGTTGTTTGAGTAGATTACCATAGATGTTCTTCATTCCACATTGCTGCAGTCCTAACTATTGGGTAGTCCGCTGTCCAGTCGGCCCGAATACCAAAGTATATGGCTGACGTCGGTCACAGCGCATTAGACTGACGTCAGTACGTCAGGGTACTAATGCGCATGACCGACGTCATATCCTCAGTCTTTTTTGCCGCATGGTCCGATGCAGAAGCAGTTTTGCGAGTGCAGGTTGGCGTTCTGAAAGTTTCTGAAGTCAGAGTTTCAGACCGAATCAAAGTTGGCTAAGTACCCCATTGGGGAATATTTTGGTTTTTTCTTGCCTCAGTATTTAACCGGATGTCAGAAAAAGTGAATAACTGTATTTCTTGTGGGAAACAGATACCTCATAGGGATTACCATACTTTGTGTATACCTTGTTTAGGGCCTGAGCACGACGTTGTTGGATGCCGCTCTTGTGCTAGATTTAACAAACGCACTATTAAGAGAAGGTTAGACTGTGCCAGGTTAGTGTTTGGGAAGCGTTGTAATTATAAAATGCCGTCGGATGCTCCGGCGCCCGCTTCAGCCAAAAAGCGCAAGGACAAAGCAGCGAAGCCTAGAGTGGAAGAACCGACAGTCCCGGACGTCGGTTCTTTAGAAGGCTCAGTGGAGCCGGAGGTTCTGCCAGGAGTTTCTTTGGAGTCTCAGGGAGAAACTTTACTGTTACAGGATGTGTCCTCTCAGGAAGTAGGCCAGGCTGAAGGGGCTTCTCAGGTGGCTGTTCTTCCCTCTCTTCCTAAGGTGGTTAGGGCCTCGCCTTCTGTTTCCAAGGCTTCTTTAAGAGGCAGGCCTAGTCTAGCTTCAGTGGGGGTTTCTCCGAGTGTTTCAGGGTCTTTGCCTAAGAAGCATATGCTAAAAATGGCAGAGGATTTGATTACAATGATTAGAGGTTCTATGCCCCCTCCTGATAAGAGGCCTAGGGTAGAACCTGAGTTTGAGAGTTTTGAGCAATGTTCGGAGGCTTCTGAGTCTTCGGCTGAAGACTTGCAGGAGTATCCTCCTTATTCTGATTCTGATGTGGATGATTCTACTCCTTCAGCTTCGCCTCCTGAGGATTTTTCATTTTCAGAGACTCTGCATTCCATGAGGGAGCATTTTAAATGGGAAGGTCAAGATTTCTCTGATTCCAGGAAGAGGCTTAGAGAATTCTTGTTTTACCCCAGCATAGGCCTTTAGCTATACCTCCTGTTCTGAATGTGGTAGAAGATGTTTTTGCAGAGGCTTCCCTGAATCCTGATTCTTTGCCTCCTGCCCCGGTTAAACCGGATAGGTACTATAGGGTGCCTGAAGCCCATAAGTATCTTTTAAGAGTCCTAGGGCAGACCCAGAAACTGTCTCTCAGGGGCCTAAAGGTGTGAAGGCTTCTGTGGTTAAAAATCCTGTTCCTCCTGATAGAGGCAAGGGCTTTGGATAGATGGGGAAAGAAAGTGTATACTTCTTCCACTTTAGCCATGAGGGCGTTGAATTGTCAGTTTCACATGTTAAAATATCAGAATTATCTCCTTTCACAATTGAAGTCTAAGGTGGATGCTCTGGCTGAAGGTATTGAGTGTAAAGAGTTGCAGGATTTAGTTCATGTTTCTGAACAGGTGGGTAAGCATTCCTTGCAGTGTGGTTTTGATGCTGTGCAGGCCTCCTCGAGGGTGGCTGCCACTGGTTCTGTTCTTCGTAGGCATGCCTGGTTGAGGGATCAGAACTTAGCTGAGCATGTTAAGACAAGGATTTTGGATGCTCCTTTACAGTCTGATGTGTTGTTTGGTTCGCCTGTGGAAGCAGTTTTAAAGAAAATGGAGGACAAGGCTAAGTCTATGCAAACTGTTAAGGATTTTTTGCAGGTGCAGCCTCCGAAGTTTAGTAGAAATTGGCCTACTAAGGGGTGGACTTATCCTGCTTATGATTCCCAGTCTAGGGGTAGGTCTAGACATGGTAGGGGCAGAGCTCAAGGTTCTTTTAGGCCTAGGACAGGTAGTTCACCGGCTCAGACTTCTGGTGAGGGCAGGGGTCAGTCCTTTCGTAAGCAGACCCAATGACCTGCCTTTTCAGCTGCCAGTACATTCTCGCCTGGCAGCACCTTTGGGAGGAAGGCTGTCTCTTTTCAAAGAAAATTGGGATTTAATTACCCAAGACAGATGGGTTCTGGATATCATTCACCACGGTTACAGGTTTTATTTCCATACCTTGCCTCCTTTCAAAGGCATGCCAGACATTCCTCCTCTACAAAGAACAGAGGCTCACAAGCAAATTTCTCTGTTGCTCCAAATAGGGGCCATTCAGTCAGTTCCTGTGCCAGAAAGGGGCCTAGGATTTTATTCTCGCCTGTTCCTAGTACCAAAGAAGGGGAACACGTGGAGACCAATTTTGGATTTATCTATCCTCAACACTTATCTGGACATTCCCAAGTTCAAAATGTTGACGTTACAACAGCTTTTACCTCTGCTGGGCAAAGATCACTGGATGGTAACTTTAGATCTCAAGGAAGCTTACCTTCATGTGCCTATAAGACTAAGTTGCAGGAAGTATCTGCGTTTTCGAGCTGGAAATTCTCATTATCAGTTCTCTGCATTGCCCTTTGGCTTATCTACTGCCCAGAGTATTCACAAAGGTTCTGGCTCCAGTGATAGCTTACTTCAGGCTAAAAGGAATTCAAATCTATCCTTACTTGGACGACTGCCTGATTCTGGCTCAAGAAAAGGAAAACCTTCTACAGCATTTGGAATATGTCATAGCAGTGCTAAGATGCCTAGGGTATTCTGTGAACGAAATAAAGTCCAGTCTAGTACCCTCTCAAGACATGTGCTTTCTGGGTGTGAGACTGAATACAGCAGCCCAGATGGCCTTTTTAACCCCGGACAAACAAAAGAATCTTTCCAGTTACTTCCATCAACTATCTCTTCAGTCCGGGCTGACTGCAAGGACAGTCCTTCAAGCCTTAGGGTTCATGGCATCTTGTATTCTGGTGCTTCCCAATGCCAAACTGCATATGAGGAAGCTACAATGGTATCTCAAAAATCTATGGACACAGCACTGCCAGGATTTGGACACTGTCATTCAAATAATACCTTGCATTCAAAAGGAATTTTTGTGGTGGGCTCAGGAATGTCACCTAAACAAGGGACTCTCTGTGACCCGGCCAGAGGCGAGTCAGATTCTAACGACAGATGCCTCAGACATTGCTTGGGGAGCTCATCTAAATGGAAAGTGGATACAAGACAAGTGGCCTGCCAGACTACAACATCTACATATCAACATGAAAGAGATGTTAGCAGTCCAGTTTGCATTAATGGCTTTCAAGGAGTTACTTCTTCCAGGGCAGGTGTTGATTCTAACAGACAACACAACTGTCATGTGGTACATCAACAAACAAGGGGAACACATTCTTACCCATTGTGCAGGCAAGCAATGATTTTATGGGAGACTGCGCTCAGCTTGCAACTAACTCTTCAGGCAAGGTTTCTGCCAGGAGCACAGAACTCCTTAGCAGATGTGTTAAGCAGACAAATCATGGATCCCCACGAGTGGAAACTGGATCTTCATGTATTTCAAAAATTGACAGTGTCATGGGGAACTCCAGACATAGATCTGTTCGCTTCTCCACTAAACCACCAGCTGCCAAAGTTTTGCACGAAGAGATTTCATCACACAGCTTGGAAAGTGGATGCTCTTTCTTTCAGTTGGAAAAATCTTCATGTGTATGCTTTTCCACCTCTGCCTCTTCTCCCAAAGGTGCTTCTAAAGGTCAGACAAGACAAGCCAAGGATGATTTTAATAGCTCCAGATTGGCCTCGGCAGCACTGGTACCCATTACTGAGGAGTCTGGTAAGGAAGCCTCCATGGCCTTTACCCTTGATTCCACACCTGTTGTCTCAGAGGGACGGTCATCTGCTCAATGTCAAGCTTCACTCTCTTCATCTAACAGCCTGGCATATTCTGTTTTGAAAGACAGCAGGTCTCAACTTCCTCAACAAGTTTTAAATGTGATTATGGAAGCCAGAAGACCTAGTACAAGGAAAGTGTACGCAGAAAAATGGAAGAGATTTTTATTTTGGACTGCAGCAAAGAATTTGGAGATTTCTGAGCCTAATTTGAGTGTGGCTCTTCAATATCTTACTGAGTTATTGGACAAAGGTTTGTCTTTCTCTTCCATTAAGATTCATGCTGCAGCAATTTCAGCTCACTATGATTGTGACCCACCATTGTTTTCACATCCTTTGTTCAAGCAATTTCTTAGAGGGGCAAAGAATATAAGACCCCAATGAGAGCTCCTACTCCTGCTTGGGATCTCAATTTTGTGTTGGAGAAACTTACTCTACAACCTTTTGAGCCTCAAGGCTACTGCTGAACTGAAATACTTGTCATGGAAGACTGCTTTTTGTTGGCCATTACTTCTGCAAGAAGGGTTTCTGAGTTGCAGGCCCTTATGGCGGTTGAGCCTTTTTTGATTTTTCATAAGGATAGGGTATCATTACGTACTAATCCTTCCTTTATGCCTAAGGTGGTTTCTAGTGTGGCTTTAAACCAAACTATTAATTTGCCTACTTTTATGCAGATCCCCAAAATAAAGGGGAAAAGATTTTGCACACTTTAGATGTACACAGACAATTGTGTTATTATTTAAGCAGGACTAAGGATTTTAGGCAGTCTCAGCAGTTGTTTGTTTCTTTTGCTTTGAGTTCGCAGGGCAAGCCTGTGTCAAAACAAACTATTTCTAGGTGGATTGGGTTTTGCATTGCATTTTGTTATTCCCATCATGGCAAGGATATTCCAGCTGGGATTAGGCCTCATTCCACTAGGGCTACTGCCACTTCAACAGCATTTCTAAGGGGGGTGGCAACTAAGGATATTTTGGAGGCAGCTACTTGGAGTTCAGTGCATACTTTCTCTAAGCATTACCACCTTCCTCTCTACTCTAAGTCTAGGGCTGGTTTTGCCACAGCTATTTTGCAAGGCATGTTGTCAGCTCCTGCTTCCTTATGATTTGCCAGCCTCCCTTACCTCTGCTTTGGGATTCTACCCAATAGTTAGGACTGCAGCAATGTGGAATGAAGAACATAGTACAGTTTTGTACCTACCATAAATGTAGATGTTCGAGGATCCACATTGCTGCAGTCCAATTTACCCTCCCTCCTTCCCCTCTGTGTTTAGGGGTGGTTGTGTAGGTGAGGTTATATTCTGGTAATTTTGTATATATTGTATATATTTTTGGTGCAGGTATGTTTGGAGTTTTTGGTTTTGGCCTTGTCTTTTTAGGGTCTTCTGACATCTGGGGCAAGAAAAGACTGAGGATATGACGTCGGTCATGCGCATTAGTACCCTGACGTACTGACGTCAGTCTAATGCGCCGTGACCGACGTCAGCCATATACTTTGGTATTCTGGCCGACTGGACAGTGGACTACCCAATAGTTAGGACTGCAGCAATGTGGATCCTCGAACATCTACATTTATGGTAGATACAAAACTGTACTTTTAGAAGCAAAAAAGGGAGGAGAAAGAAGTTGAGTCCTGGAGTCCCTAGAGAATGGGCCTAGAAAAGCTTGTTCTGGAACTGGAAAATAAATTCAGTTTGTAATGCTTTTTAAAAGGATGAAATACTTGTACAGTCCGCTACTTTTTAGAAAGCCAAGCCCCAGTGGAATGGCCCTAACTTTACTTGCAAGTGTCATGTTATAGTGAGAATAGCAAAAAGAAAAAGCAGGAGACAACCACCTACTGCTTTGACACCGATTGTTTTTTTCTCTTACATTCATAGGTGAGAAACAGCTGATTAGCATTCCTAAGGACTGAGTTTTTTCTAGGTAATATCTGAGCTGCCTGTGGACATGCAGGGTAAGAAGAAATTTGTTCACCCTTGTTTTAAGGAGATTAATAGACTGGCTCAAGGTAAACTCTGAGACTACTTTAGACTACCTTGAATATTCTTTGAGATTGTTCTCTTTGTGATCTTTTAGGTTGTTAATCTAAAGTTAGATGAAGTTTATTAGTGATGAGTTGGGTATGAGGAGGGCTTGCTTGCACCCAAGTATGGTTCTTCTCTATGTGCATGCTGTTGAAACAGCTGAAATACTCTGCAACTGGTGAAGATGAGCTTTTCAGATCTGGTATTGGTGACTTGTCTGTAGTGCATCCACTGACCTGGTTCCTTTCAAAAATAGCTGTTTTGTTATAGTGTATTTGGGTTAAATAACAGGTAGTGTTGCCACCTTTTCAAATGCCGAAAGTGGGACATTTTTGGTACAAATGTCAGAGTTTGTAGGCCGAAACATACCCACAGCCAGTACAAAGGACAGAACCTCACTTTGTTGCCTAAATAACAGCTTATTCTTGTAGCATTTTAGTTGTTTATTTTGTTTCTTATAACATTTAGGTGTTTCAGATACAGAATAACTGTTTTATGCAACTATTACATAAATATAGGAAATTATTTTGTCATTAAATCTCAGGACATCTGCCATTTTACAATATTTTTACAGGACACAACTGCCCAAAGAAGGATTGTCCCTCGCAAAGTGGGACAGGTGGTAACCCTAATAACAGGGTCACGAACTGGGTGACATTTCCCAGTAGTGGTAGTAAGTCAGCATGTAAAGCATGAAGAAATGTATGCAGTACTATATAAATGTACTGCCCAGCTCACTTTATTTGTATTATTAGCTTTTTACACCATTGTTGGTGAGTAAGAGGAGAACATAAATGATTAGCCTGCACTCTTTTTGCCTGTACAATTTAACACTGTAATAATACCACTTTCAGTTTGAAGTGAGATGATAAACCTGAACTAAAAATTTTGAATTGCATAGAGTACCTGCTTGGATTTCTTTAAAGTGCCTCGGATGTTTAAAGCTAGCCACTCAGCTCTTGTCATTGATTCCCAGAAGTAGAAGGGGAAGGAAAAACCCCTTCACTCATTATTTGGGTGATGCCATTCTTTCTGATGTCACCAGAAATTAGTGTACTGAGATAGTAGCAGGGAAACAGCAGCATTAAGATCCATGAATGAAATCAGCAACAGGCATGTCTCACATATTTTTATTTGTGCACCCTCTCAAACATTTAGTGTGGCAGTGTTGCTTGAGAATTTATTAACTGTTTTGTTCGCAGGCTTTTAAAGACAGTTTCATTGGCATTTTCATGAGATATTCCTTTCATTCTGAGTCCTTTTAGTTTAGGCTATTTGTTGGACTTGAATTGGCATAGTGCAGGTCTTGCACATTGAGAATAATAATTAATATTATTTTTAGAGATGAGTTTTGTGAACTGTATTCTGCTAGAAATAGAACACAGAATGATTATTATTTATTGGGTTCCTTGCCCAAAAGTCTTAGTAGGGGGTTCCTTGCCCATCTTTACCTTTCGAATACCAGTTCTGGAGTCTCTGATAATTTTTAATGGCTTGCTGAAGAGCATCAGTGGGTTTATGACTATGTCATAGTCATCATCACGTGCATACAGATAAGACACAGGCACATACACACTATGCTTACCTAGCATTTAACAATTCTTTCTCCTCTGTTAGTGATCAAGAATTGGTATTTTATGCAACTGTAATTTCTTATCAAATGTAAATGTAAATTACAGTCTTAAGATGTGTCCTAGAAGGAGAAAGACAAAGTTTACTGCATTTCCTACGTCTTGCTAGGTTTTCATGGTATGCAAAGGGTGATGTAATCATGTATGCATGTGCTGTTCCTATATTTGGAAAATATATGAACATTAAGTAAGAAGGAAGTAAATACTTTGTCTTGTAGTTGAACTTGGGCATTTTAGTATACTTACTGGTTAGACCATCAGTTATGCAATATGGCGACTGAGTTCTGTGAATTCTTAACCTCATTAGCGTTTCTCTTTAATGGATAGTGGTGTGGCCACACAGATGATTATTTATTACAATAACACAGCTATTTAGGTTAAGTAAGAGGATAACTAAATGGGTGAGGACTTCTAGTAGGGGTGATCAGCACATATGTAAGGCATGAAGAAGTGTACACAGAAATGTAAAACAGCTCTAGCTCAACCTTGACCCTTTCAAAATGTATTCTGATTTTACTTTAAACTTTTTCACCAAGGCAGGTGGAGTTGCCTACCCCAAAGCATATTACATTTTCCTCAGAAACGAAGGCCATCAGGTAGGGTCTAACAGTTGCAGCTACACTTATATAAAACAGGCAGAAATGTAGGCAAAAAAGAAATGTGGCAGCTGGGACATGAATCCACACTCATGATTATACCTTTCCAGTTGTGCTTCAAGCTAGATCACTAAGGCAGGTGGTGAGGTTTGTATGTCACTTCTGTAGTCTGCTGTTTCTCAAGTACACATTTCAGTGGCTGCACAAATTACTCATTACTGTTGAAGAGAAATATGCTATGCATATTTATGTAATTCTTTACTGCTTGTCTTCATTTATTATTGTAATGCAGTATTATGTAATGCACAGGAAAAAGCTAAAAAGCCATTTAGTCTGCCGTACTTCATCCTGTAATATATTTTGCTGTTGCAGTGGCCGATTATCAAATCCATGTGTCTTCTTACTCAATCACACACTGCGTTAAGTTCAGTAACACAGTAGCTTACCGCAGAGTGTGCTTTATTGTGGATTATACACAGCTTTTGTTAATCAAGCAGAACTGAAAACTGCAATAAGCTAAACATGTTCAAATTGAGGTTATTCTTTGGTAACTTCCCATGAAAAAACAAAAAAACAGCTTGCAGTTCTAGAGCAGAAACAGAGTAAATAGAATTAAAAATAAAGATGTATGTTTTTGATACCAAATATATGCCCATTAGCTGCCACAAAATAAATTCAAAACAGATTTTAAAATTTTAATTTTACAAATTAATAAACTCAGTACAGATTCTTTGAAATGACCTGAGAAACAAACCTAAGAAAGGAAATGGGGAAACAAAGTATATTGAATGCACAACACCTCCCCCCCCCAAAAAAAGAAAGACAATATTACAGACTTGTATCCTCAATAATATTACAGTAGTCCATGGGAGATGGTGGTTCATAAGTTGATTTATTCTTTACCGACTTGGGTGTTTGGTCCCTTGGGCTTTGCACATTGGGACCAAACCCAGTCATTTAGTAGTAAATCCCTCAATAACCAAAGTCTTTACCATTAAATATTGCATTAAAGGGTCCCACAGTACAGAAATAACTTGGCTTAGCCTTGTGCTTCATGTTACTTCAGTGTATGACCCAGTTCAATGCTAAAGTTTACTGCATCATGTGGTATTGTGATTAAAAGGACAGGTACTCGTAATATTGCCGGGGGGCAGTGAAGTTATGTGCCAGCCGAACAGCCATACAAGTCATGTGAACATTAGAAACTCATCGTGTGAGCTAGCAGAAAAATGCACAACTAGTTTTCAAAATTTAAATAAGGAAATAAGATATAATCTCAGATCAGATTTAGCATTTAAGGAAAGCCTTTCATTTATTAGCACTTCTAAATGCTACTGGATAAAGCCCCTTTAATCCAATAGTTGACTTGTGTAATTAGTGTGTGCTACTATTCCACAGTAAATGTGTACCAGCTAAGGCCATTTCCAGTCATTATTCGATTTACTGCAGGACTCCAGGTTGCAGTGTGACTGCAGTTGATAACACTTTTGTGCTCAAACAACTATGTAACTGAATGAAAGAGGCAACATTTTTCTAACGTGCATGAAATAAAACAGTTGCACTAAAATGCAGTGTATACTTATTTTCTGAGTAGTAGGAGTAGTATGCTGAAAGTCACTGATGTGGCAGATTTCCACTGTTCATATTTATTGTTAAGATGTTAGAAAAAGTAGTTATATGCAACTTAAAAACGGGCATTTTCTGAGATGTTATGAAACAGTACGGCTTAGTACTTTTTTTAATATCAGTAATATGTACATAAATCTAGCTTGCATTTACTTACACTTGGCAAAGTTTGGTCTTTATGGTTAAGCCCAAAGGATCCCTGGGTTCTCCAATTTTCGTCCACATCCCCAGATGATTAGAGAAGGTGAACTGGCATGCTTTAAGTTGCCATTGGCTATGCTTGTAAAATGTGCTTGTGTCCTGATAAACCTGGAGAAAGCGCTTTCCCTTTTTTTAAACTAACCATCAGCTCTCCATCCTTGGAATTGTGATTGACTAATTCATTCCCCTTCAGGGGTTAGGGTTGAGGGTTAGCTGTTTTGGAAAGATTGTTATCTTGTGAGTTGTGAATTGGTGTCCAGTACTAAGATCCTGTTTTCTTTGATCACAAATTGGATAAATTGGGAATGGAAAATTTCTAGATGGCTACATTAAGGGATAAAATAGGTGCTTTGACTTTTTTTTTATTCAGCCACTTTATGTTTTCACACACATTTCCAGTTTATAGAAATATCTGTATTAGGTTGGATTTTATTTGTCTTTGTTTACTGGGAAAGTTCGACTGGGTGATACCTATTTTCAGCAGAGGCCCAGAGAGAAACGCTCTGCTTACGTTGCATTGTACGAAATTCCAGTTAAACAGAGTAGTTACATTTCTATTTACATTTGTACATAAACAGGAGTTACATTTATACATTCTACGATTTTTTACAGAGGTGGATGTTACTAACGAGAGAGCCCAAGTGCAACTTAATGGATTGTACAGGTAGCAGTTATGTATAAAAATTGTCTAGTCATTTCAGTGAGAGGTTGAAAGTATTCTGTTTAAGGTGAGTATTTGGAGAGTATTGTATGGTGAACACAAAGTCTTAGCCTTGTGGTGATCATGTGTAGGACCATGACTGGTTAAGATGTTGTTTAAGCAGTGGTTTAAAAATAGTTTGTCAGAGTTTTATTTATGTGGGGATACTATTCCAGGATTTAGCAATGTGTTGGGAGTAGAGCAAGTATCCTGCAACATTATTTGATTTACTCATAAGTAATAAGAATTTGTTACTAAAGTGAACACCCCTTGCTGGACAGTAGGGCAGTAATAAGTTTTGTAATGCAGGGCATTTTTCTGGATGATGAGTGAGTCTCTGTGCTGTAGTTAGTTGTCAATATGTTAGGTAGTTGTGTAGTTCCAGCCAGTTGAACTGCTTTAAGCTATGACAATGGTGAGCCCTGTGAGGGAGATTGATATCAAATTTAGCAATTTTATTGGAGCAGGAGGCAAGTTTCTTTGAGTAGTAAGTTTGTTAGGATAGGAGCGGCATATAAGAGAGTTGGCAATAAGAACATGGTGGCTAAAGTTTTTCTTGCGATAGATGTAATGAATCCATTGATCCTATAAAGGAAGACTAATGTCTGGTGTGTAGATTTAATGGTGTGCAGTATATACTGGTCATATTTGAGATTGTCCTCTGTTATAACACCTAGAAGTTTACTCTGAGTTACAGATGACAGTATTATTTGCTGACTTTATGGTAACAGATTGCTTTTGATTTTGGCAACTTTGTGAGGTAAAAAGTATTAATTTAGTTTTATTGGGGTTAAGTATAAGGTTTAATTATTTGAGCCAGGTTTCTACAGAAGAGAAAGATTTTTGGGTAATGTCTTGGAGCTTATTTATTGTTGAAGCTGCACATGTTAATGTTGAGTCATCTGCATACTGAACTAAGCTAGCATGGTGATTGGAGGTATGTACCGGTCACTAATAAATATATTAAATAGGAGAGGACCCAGGATAGAGCCCCGAGAGACACCTGTAGTAACTACTGAAAGGATGAGTAGGTTTGTTGCCATTTAATGGCTTGCTACCCTCCAGATAGGTAACTAAGAAACCACAACAAGGAATATTGTGAAAGTTCTGCTGGTGCGAGACAGTGTCAAATGCTTTGACAAGTCTAAGAACATGATAGACACAAGCAGACCATTGTGTCTATGTTGATTTTATTACATTGGAAAAATTTAAAAATTAAATTAATTTAATTAAAAAAAAAACTGGATGCAAAAAAAAAAAAAAATGTTTTCTCCTCACTGTTACACAAACTTGTCATTTTAACAGGAATAAGCTTTGAGCAATTATTTCTTTCTCTTACTCAAATACACACACGCATTATATATATATATATATATATATATGTGTGTGTGTGTATATATCTGCACAAAAAGGCCGCGGTGGTGCAGCGATTAGCGTTGTCGCCTCACAGCAAGAGGTTCTCCCATTCGATTCTTGGCTGGAGTGCCTTCTATGCGGAGTCTGCATGTCCTCCCCACGGCTGAATGATGTCTAAAGACATGCAGGTAGGTGTGTGTGTGTGTGAATGGATGTGCCTTTCTTGAAGTTTGGGCGCCGGGCTGGCAACTCGGCACCATAAAAATCCACTGCCAGTCATTAGCGGAAACCGGGAAAAGCCGAAAGACACAACATAGATCTGCACAAAATATGTTCCCAATTACCTCTTTCTTCCCCATCACACCTAAAATATTTGCTGTCTACCTGAGGAAAAATTTTCTGGAGTGTACTTGGGGTATAAAAATACCTATGCAAACCTTTCCAAGCAAAAATCCTAACTCTTCTAGATTTTGTTACATATTTGGGAAACATAAATATGTACTCCCATTGTTTCTTTGTGAACTGCTATATCTCTTGAATCCTTTCTGGCCTCCTCTGATTGATTCTTGTAGTCATGCAATATTTTATTTGCTCTACTAATTATTCCCTTTCTAACAGCAGCTTCTGTTCTAGAGTCTACTAAAAAGTCTACCAGTGCTGGTCTTTCGTTTAGGACCCTCCATTTCTTTCTCTCTGCCTATACAGTCCAAATATATTCTTGGCATCTTCCTATTCTATTGGCTTTCCCTCTCTAGTTATTTGCTTCCACTACCTTAGTTCTTTTGCCAGTTTTCTCCAATAAATTCCAGCCTATTATATATATATATATATATATATATATATATATATATATATATATATATGATTGCAGTCATCCTTATTGGCAGAAACTCCTTTCCCATGTTGGATTAGTTCTTAGGTATAATATTCTGTATGATTATTGTTATTCTCCTTAAAGCCTGCATCCAGAATCACAGTCTGACCATGGTTATTGAGCTTCCACCTTGTTTCATGATCATCCCTTTCCACTGTGAATTATAGTTTTCTTCTTGTGTTATGTAGAGGACCCTTAACAGTGTAGCTCTGAAATACCCCTGTAAATCAGGTAATCCCACTCCGCCCTGTTCTTCTGGAAGAATCCGCTTATCCCACTTGACTCTTGCCATCTACCCCTCCCAGATAAAGTCCTTCAGCTCTTTATTAATTGCTATCCACAACTTCTCTGGTTGATAAAAATAGGCTTGACCTGTGTATAAGACTAATGAGGCTAAAGACATTTTAGCTGCTTGTATCATGCTATCCATATAAAAATGCTTCAGTTTTCTCAGTTTTTGTAGTATCTTTTGTTTTGTCTCTTCTCACATATCCTTAGCTGTCGCATCAGAATCAGTTTTAATCCAAACTCCTAAATACTTAATTTTATCATGTCTCCATAAATATGGATATTGCTGAACCAATTCATATGTGGGTACATAATTTACTGCTATTACCTTTGTTTTAGCTTCATTAATTTTGTATCCTCCCAAAATTTTGAAACTATCTCAAAATGTTCCACAACACTGTAATGCCTCTTTCTGTTTTTTGTCAAGTATAAAATATCTGCAAATAGAGACAGCTTTTCTTGACTACCATACCAATTATATCCTTTAATTTCTGAGTCCCTTATTATCTTTACTAATGGTTCTAAATATAGTGCAAATAACAAAGGGGAAACAGAAAACCCCTGCCTGGTTCATCTACTCAAGCAGAGATTATCAGAGAGGACCCCCCCACTTCAATTTTCACCTCTGATCTCTCATCTGTCCTCCTAATCAACCTTATAATTTTTTCAGGAAATGCAAGTGCCTCCATTGCCCTGCTCATAAAGTCCCAGCTTACTCTATGAAATGCTTTCTCTGCATTAAGACCCACCAACAACAGTGGTATCATCTTATATTCTGCTTCCCTCTGGATCATCAGTGTTCTGTTACTGTTATTGTTTTCAAATGTTTCCCTCCCTTACCACAAAACCACATTGATCCATACCTATCAATTTTAGCATTACTTATGACATTCTTTTAGCCATTATAGACATGAACACTTTATAATCATGGTTTAGTATTACAGTGGGCCTGTATGAAGCTGGATATGATGAATCTTTACCCTCTTTACGCATTATAGCTGCCACTGCTTTCTTCCAGGATGTTGGTACTTGTCCTCTTAAAATACTGTTAAATAAAACTTTCCAGATGTTTATCAGTTTTTTCCCATCTAGCTTCCAAATTTCCACAGGAATATCATCTACTCCTGGGGACTTTCCTGTAGATTGGTTATACATCACCATTTTTATCTCATCTCCTCCTATCCTAACCGTTAGTAATTGAACCTTGTCTACCTCTAACCTTGGCATATTTAATTCTTCCATAAACATTTCCATTTGTATCTATTCCTGACTTCCATATTTTCTGCTTTATACAGTCTTTCATAGAATTTCCGAAATATTTCTAATACCTGTACAGGATCTCTTTATGTTCCTTGTTATAGGTCCCCTAAGCTTGGCGGCAGCCCTGTCTACTTTCTGTCACCTGAGTCATCATGCTAAAAGTTTTTGTGCTCTAGTGTTATCAAAAAACAGCTTGTTTGGAGAGATTCCCCCAGTTCTGCAATACTTTAACATTTGTCAGTCCCTCTAAATAATTCTTGTTATTCTTAATCACAGCTCCCTTTCTTTTATTTCCACTGTATTTTTAAACTCAGCCTTAATTTTATCCCACTCCTTAGCTATATTTTCAGAAGAAATTTATATCCTCTCAAATAGCTCCTGAGTAATCTCCACTGCCCATTACTTAAATCCCTCCCTTTTCAACAGATTTGTGGGAAAGCTGCAGTGTCTCATTTTTATTTCATTACCCTGTGTTTTTATTTTAGCTGTTATTGGCGCATGATCTGAAATAGTTATTAGGTGTGTATGAAGACTTTCAAGTAAATGCACATGCTCCTGTCAAATGTAAATTCTGGCTAGCCTAGCCCAGTTTTTATATCTTTGGGAATATGTAAATTCACTCCAAACACCTATTACTGAATTCATATTTTCCCTGCAAAATATTTTCATAGGTTTCTTTAAAAATCTACCTTCCTTTGTTATACTTATCCTTCTGGGCCCCCCAGATACATCTTCACTGCTGCAAATCAAATTCCAGTCCCCCACCTCTAAGTAATATTTCTTGCTGAAAACTGATTTCTTCCGGTATTTTCTTAAGCTCCATTATAGCAGTTTTAGGTGGAACATAAATACATGCCAGTGTAACCCTCCTCCCTTGCCAGTAGTCCCTTAGCACTGCAAATCTACCATTATTATTTTTTATCCTCTTCTATCACTGTTGGAGCTCCTCTTGCAAAGTACCCCTCTTTTTCTTTGTCCCAGGTATTCAACTGAGTAACCATCCTGAAAATCTGTTATAAAATTCACATGTTCAGTTCTTTCCAAGTGTGTCTCCTGTAGCATGGCTATTTGCACTCTACATTTTTAATATAGTTCACCATTCTTTCTTTTTTGTATTTATCTGTCAGAGAATTTACATTTAGCCATTACAGAAGGCATTATTGTATTGAAAAATTATTCCAGCCTTTTATGTTAACACCTTTTTTGTTAAATGTCTAGTTCCAGCTTTTGTATTACATGCATACACTGTTTGGCAGGTTGAACTTTTATATAGTTGTTTCTTGGCATATCCTTTTGAGGCTATGTCACATCATACAGAACTTTTTGTTTTATTGAAAGCCCTCAAACAAAAAACAAGCAAACCCCCACAACCCCTGTAATGCAAAACTATGTACATCATCAGATATTGATGTTTTACTCTCCTAAAAAGAACAAATGTCCTAAACTGACGGCCACACTCACAGGCTAGAGTTAACCTAAAATAAAGGTTATCCATGCTAAAACGCATGGTGCAGCCTCTGTTTCTGCTGAGTGCTAACTGGTTTTTATCTTATCTTTATAGCTGTCCCAGTTGGGAAATTCCCTGAATGCTTTCAAAGAACATTATCTCCTAACCAGTTACTCTCTTCTTTTTTTCCCCAGCCATTCACTCTCCACCAGACTGTAACAAATTTCTGTTTATCAGATTGCCTCCATGGAGACGCATACATTCATTTGCTAGAAAAAAGACTCTGTATTCAATATTTTTTTCATTTACTTTGCTTTTTCTTAAAACGTGTTACTAAACTGATCTAAGGTCCTTAATCCAGTCATACTGCCAAGCAAGAATGAGAGAAAGCACACAAATTTTTTGTCATGCTCTTTCAACCAGGCTTTTTTAATTCTGCAGTCCCTACATTTCTTAAAACTGAACAAGAAGAGAGAAAGAAGGGGATCATGTAGAAGTATTGGAAATATTTCAGAAATTTTATGAAAGTTTGTATAAAGCAGAGAAATATAGAGTCAAGAAAAGGTGCAAATGGAAATGTTTATGGAAGAATTAAATATGACAAGGATGGAGGGAGAGGCAACTAAATTACTAACATTTAGGATAGGGGAAGATGAGATAAAAATGGTGATGTATAAACAATCTACATGAAAGTCCCCAGGATTAGATGGTATTCCTTTGAAAGGTTGGAAGCTAGGGTGCTTGAAGGTTTTGTTTAACAGTATTTTAAGAGGAGAAGTACTAACATCCTGGAAAAAGTGATGATAGCTGTACTACCTAAAGATGGTAAAGATCCATCAGATCCAGCTTCATACAGGTCCAATTCAATACTAAATCATGGTTATAAAGTGTTTGTCTACAATGGCTAAAAGAATGGCAAAGTGATGCCAAATTTGATAGATATGGATCAGTATGGTTTTGTGGAGGGGAGGCAAACATTTGACAACCTTAACAGAACATTGATGATCCAGAGGGAAGCAGAATGTAAGAAAATATCACTGTTACTGGTGGGCCTTGATGCAGAGAAAGCATTTAACAGGTTTAGCTTGGATTTTATGAGTAGAGCAATGGAAGCATTTGCATTCCATCATAAAATTTAAGGTTGAGTAAGAGGCTATATGAAGGTTTGGAGGTGAAAATTAAAGTGGGTGGGGTCCTCTCTGAGAGCAGAGGAAACAGGCAGGGGGTGTCCTCTCTCCCCCCCTTTATTTGCATTATATGTAGAACCATTGTCATAGAAAATAAGGGACTCAGAAATTCAAGGATATAATTGGTATGATGGTCAAAAAAGCTGGCTCTATTTGCAGATGACTTTATTTCATACCTGACAAAACCAGAAAGGGACATTACAGTGCTGTGGAACATACTGAGACAGTTTCAGACCTTTTTGGGATACGATTTTAATCAAGTAAAAACAAAAGCAATAGTGGGAAATGATGTATCCTGATATGAATTGGCTCAGCAATATCCATATGTATGGGGACATGATAAAGTATTTAGGAGTATGGATTAAAATGATACTGGTGTGGCAGCTAAGGATATGTGGGAAGAGACTAAAAAGATAATACAAAACTGAGAAAAAGGAAACTGTGTTTTATGGATATTGATAGTAAGATACAAGCAATTAAAATGTTTAGTCCCTTTAGTCTTGTACAGTGGCCAGGCATATTTTTGTCAACCAAAGTTGAAGTTGTGGATAGCAATTTATTAAGAACTGAAGGATTTTATGTGCGATGGGAGGACATGGAGTCATGTGGAATAAGCTTATTCTTCCAATACAATAGGCTGGATTGGGATTACCTGAGTTGAAGGGGTGTTTCATAGCAACACAGTGAAGGCTGCTATACATAGCACAAACTGAAAACTATAATTCAAAGTGAAAAGAGATGATGAAACAGGGGAAGCCCAAGTAACATGGAGAGACTGGGATTTTGTATGCAGACCTTTAAGGAGAACAATAATAATCATACAGAATATTATATTCATAAAGTAGTAGAAGGTCTTCTCAGAACTAAGCCAGTACGACAATGGAGCAAAAGAGATTCTGCCGTTAAGGATTACTGCAATTAGGGATACAGACAATAGGCTAGAGGGGGGCGGGAATATATTGGAGAAAACTGGCAAAGGAACCAAGGTACTGGGAGCAAATAACTAGAGAGGGAAAGGTAATAGAATGCGAAGATGCCAAGAACTTATTTTTGGAATGCAGGCTAAAGATTCCCTTCCATGTCAAGGACTGCCATCAGAGTATAGGCAAAGAGAAAGAAATAGGGGGCTCCTAAATGAAAGACCAGCACTGGTAGTTTTTTTAGTAGAATCTTTAACAGACAGTTGCCATTAAGAAAGGAATAATTACTACAGCATATAAAATATTGCATGATAACTATAAGAATCAGTCAGAAGAGGTTAGGGAGGACTATAAAGAGAGGTTAGATAAGCAATTCACAAAGAAACAATGTGGGATATATGCACATATACATATATGTCTCCCTGTCTCCCAAATACGCAACAAAATCTAGAAAATGTCAGATCTTTGCCTGGAAGTGCTTACATAGGTATTTTTGTACCCCAAGGAGACTTCAAAGAATTTTTCCTCAGGTAGACGGCAAAAGTTGGAGGTGCAGTGGGGCAGAAAGAGGTAACTGGGAACATATTTTCTGGGAATGTAATGAGTTGGTAGACTTTAAAGACTCCTTGCAGACTTGTTTGTCAGAGATGTTGGGTAAGCAAGTTGGAGTGACTATTTTTGAGCTATGATACAAACTCGGAATTGCTTAGACGTAGTAAGGCCTTGCTGAGTCTAATTATCATGGCTGCCAAAAAAAGCAATTACTAGAAAATGAAAATCAAAGTCTAAACCAACTTTACTAGAAGTAGTGAAGATAGTAACAGAGTTAGAACAACTGGAACTGCAGTCTTTAGAAAAGGGTAGGAGCAAATTATATAGGAGAAAACGGGAACTATGGGATCAGTGCATGTAGAGGAGGAACGAGGTTTAAAAGAAGGATTTAAATGAGCTTATGTAATGATTGACTGGACATGGTAGAAGTGATGTATAATGTTTGCAGCTACAGTTGTGTCGGCACGGTTTGTAATGTATAATGCTTTCAACTGAGATTGTGTCGCTATGGTTTATTGTCCTTTATATAATTGTAACATGGCCTATGTCATACATGATAATTTAATAAAGATGTTTGTTGTCTGAAAAAATAAAAGGGATAAAGAAAAAACAAAAGCAGCACCTATTTACAATCCCCATTATACTTAAAAATAATTGAGAATACTTTACTTAATAGCATCCAAAGAAAACCATACCCCACAAAACTAGTACTCTTAAGAAAAACAATGTGTTCTTTACTTACAGTTAACTTTCTCCCCGCTGTTCCCCTCCACAAAGCATTTTTCCAAACATTAATGACTTGAAGTAGGGCATATACTTGAGTCCCCCACAAGTCCAACAAATTCTGAAAAAGTACATTATTTACAGATTTTCTTGTTCTGTCATATTTCACAAATATAATTATTGCATTGTAATCCCATATTAAGTTACTAGTTTTATTACTGTTAATCTCCATCTCCCAGATCCCTGTTTCTGCTTCATTTCCAATGTACTCTTGATTCTTCTATTCAGCTCTTATGCTCCCTTCCTTCTCTCCAACATTTTCCATTGGTCTTTATTACCAGAAGAATAAGAAGCAGAATCTCCTTCTGTTTAACAGGTCAATTTTTATTAGACAAACTTTTGTATTTCTACTTTGGCATGTACTTCATCAAGAAATGATTTTGTTTCACCAGGGAAGAATACCTTGAAGTTAGCTGGATACAGCAGTTTGAATTTCACACCTGTCTCTTGACATTTCCTGAACAGTGGAATGAATTTACTCCTCTTCTGCCTGGTGTATAATGAGTAATCATTCTCCACAAACAATCTGTTGTCTTCCACTTTTTGTATTTTGTCCTTCTGCCACAGCTTTTCAGAATCAACTCCTTCTGCTGGTAGGATTGGATCTTTACTATTAAAGGTCTTGGTTGCTTTCTCATAGCCAGGTTTGGAGCATACACATGATGTAGAGCTGAAAATCTCAGGTTTTCTTTGTGCTCTGTCCTCTAATTCTCTTATTTTTTGAAACATCTGTTCCTGAAAAGTCTCTTATTCAGCCAGCTTTTTCTTCATTTTAACCTCCGATTTTTGCAGCTTTATCATCTCATCTGAATATCTGTTTAAAGCTTCTTCCAGCCCTTTGTTTGTGTTGGTATACTCCATCAGTGTTTCATTTATTTTAACCAGGTCTGTTTGCAATTGTCTTTTTATCTTCCTGTAGGTGGTGGAAGTCGTCTGGGGATTGCATTGCTTTTCATTGAACAGCTGCAGAACTTTCCCCAGTCAGTGTTTTTTCCTCACTTTTGTAGCTGATTTTTTTCCAGGTGCTCTTAATTTCTTTTTTCTTGGCACCTAGGCAGTACACTTACTAGCCAGTTGCTGAAATTTCCCATAAACATATTAGTCTACTGGCCTTCTCTGTTGAGTTTCCGTTTTCAGACTGGGAGAGCTAGAGTTAATTTGTTACTCAATGTGCAGCCATCTTGGAAGTCCTACTTGTTTTATAAATCATCTTGAGGATTTTCAGATATTCATTAGAGTGAGAAGGCCATCTGAACATTTCAGATGAAAAAAATACTATAAAGGAGAGCCATTGTAATTTGTTGGAAGACTTCTAACTCTGGTTGTCCTATTTTATTGCAGGTCTTAGTAACAATTTGATTGCTTTTATTCTTGAAATATAGAGTTGTTAAAGTTCCTTGCTTTTGATGTTCCAACTTGATTCATCTCATATTAAATCCTATTTAACATTTAATACTGTCTTTTTCTTGAAGTGTAGAACTGTAACAAACTGAACTGAAACATACTGTTCAGCAGTATATTTTCTGAAGTGCAGGAAAGTGGAATTGAACTGTGGAGTTGTAGCACAACTGACACATACCAAAACTGCTGTTTTAAACCCCTTTATTAAATTATAACTTAAAACATAGGCAAACATAAATTAACAGAAAAGAAAAAACATATTAACATTTTCCATTTACTTACATTATATATCACATATATTTTCTTTCTGTGTAAATATCAGTGCAGCATTACATAAATTGCTGAATTCCTGCCTTCCCTTAAACCTCACTCCTCCCCCTCCTCCAGAACATTATTTTACATGTATTGTTCCCACAATTTCCATTATTTGCGCCTTCCATTTTCTAAAGATCCCTCTTCCAATTTTTTCTCTCTTATAATAATCAGTACTTCAAGTACAGTTGGTTTACACTTTGATTTCCATTTTATTGCAATTGCTTTTTGGCAGCCTACAGAATTAAACATAGTAAGGCTTTACCATTTCTAGGCAATTCAGAGCCCGTGTCTCAGCTCAAAAAAATGATTTCCCTAGTTAAAACCATTTGCTCACCCAATATTTCTGACAGAGTACTCTCCTGAGAATTTTTAAAATATGCCAATACATTGCATGTCCAAAACATATGTTCCCAGTAAACTGTTTCTTCCCCCATCACACCTTCAGCATTTGCTATCTGCCTGAGGAAAAATTCTTTGAAATCTGCTTGAGGTATAAAAATACCTATGCAAACAACTCCTCTGATTTTTATAATTGCTGTGCAGTGCATTATATGCCCTAGCAATCATCCCTTTTGAAGAGAAACTTCTGTTGTACAGTTAACTAAAACTCCAGCAGAGCAGATATTTCACTTAAAATTCCCCTGTCCCTTTCTATTTGCCTGTACTCTCATATCAGTCCTTGGTAGGGAAGTCTGTCTCTAGCCTGCAGTCCAGATGTTTTTTTGGCCTCATCTCACTCTCTTACCTTTCCCTCTGTAGTTATTTGCTTCCAATACCTTGGTTCCTTTGCCAGTTTTCTCCAGTAAATTCCAGCCCCCCCCCTCTTGCCCATTTTCTGTACCCCTATTTGCTGTCATCCCTACAGGTAAAATCTTATTTTACATAAATGTTTTAGTTTAGCTCTGTGAATACTTTCTGCAACGTTATGAATATAATAATATATTATGTGTAGCTATTGTTATTGTCCTTAAGGATCAGCACCCAAAATTCCACATTCACTCTTCCTCTATTTCCCGAACTTTTCCCCTACTTCATCATCATCCCTTTTCATTTTTAATTACAACATTCTGCTATGTAGCTCTAAAATATCTCTTTAAATTAGGTAATCCTAAACCACCAAGTTCTTTTGGAAGGATCATCTTATCCTACTTAACTCTTGCCCTCTTCCCCTCCCAGATGAATTCCCTTAACTTTTAATTAATTATTGTCCACAGCTTCACATCTGGTTGATAAAAATATGCCTGACCTATATGTAAAAGTAAATGGACTGAAAACATGTTCACTGCTTGTATCTTAACTGTCCATATCCATAAACAAGGGCTTCCAGTTTCTCAGCGTTACTATTTAGTTTAGTCTCTTTCCACATATCTTTAGCTGCCATAACATAAGGCTGTTTAATCTATACTCCCAATAAATATGGCTATTGCTAAACCACTTTGTGTGTAGGTATGTAGTTTATAGCTATAGCCTTTGTTTTTCTTCATTAATTTTATACCCGGAAAAGACTTAAAACTGCCTCAAAATGTTTTACAACACTGATGTCCTTTTCTTGATTTATCAGGTACAAAATAATATCATCTGCAAATAAAACCACCTTTTCTTAATTACCCTGTCAATTATATTCTTGTATTTTTGAGTCCCTTATTTTATTTGCCAATGTCTCTAAATAAGCAGATAGCAAAGAGGAAAGAGAACATACCTGCCTGGTTCCTGTGTTCAAACACAACTTAGGGAGGAACTCTCACTTCAATTTTTGCTTTTGATCCTTCATATTGCCTCCTTATTAACCTTAATACATTGTATCAGGGAATTTAAATGCTTTCATTGCCCTGGCTTACTCTGTTGAATGCTTTCTCTGCATCAAGACCCACCAAAAGCAGCAGTATTTTCTTACATTCTGCTTCCATCTGGATCATCATCATCTTTCTATTAATGTTGTCAAATTCGTGCCCTCACACTACAAAACCACATTGATTCTTATCTATCAGTTTTGGCAACACCTTTGCCATTCATTTAGCTAGTATAGACATCAACACTTTATAATTGTAATTTAAATTTGAAATGGGTCTATACAAGGCTGGGTCTGATGGGTCTTTATCTTTTTTGGGTAATACACTCTCCACAGCTTTCTTCCAAGATGCTGGTGCTTCCAGTCCTTTTAAAATACTGTTAAACAAAACCTTCCAGATCTTTATTACTTTCTTCCCTCCTAACTTCCAAACTTCCTCAGGAATATCATCTTTTCCCTGGAGAATTCCTTGCAGAATGATAATACATCACCATTTTTATCTCAACTCCTCCTATATTAGCTATTAATTTTTAAGCCTCATCTTCCTCTAATCTTGGCATCATTAAGTCTTCCATAAGTATAAGTATTTCCATGTGCTCTTTTTCTTGATTTTTCACATTTTTCTGTTTATGCAATTTTTTCCAAAATATCTCTAAAACCTCAACAGGATGTGTGGTTATTTTTGTTATAGCCCCCCTATGTTTGGCAACAACCCTTTTTACTTTCTGCTGCCAAGTTGTTGTGCTAAAGGTTTTTGTGCTTTGGGTTATAAAAAATAGTTGCTTAACAGCAATCTTTCGAAGTTCTTACATGTTATCCAGATACCCCTTATTTACTCTCTAGCACTCTTCACGTGTGCCTCTTTTTCCTCTGAGATTTCGCTTATTCTGCAGTACTTTAAAGTTTGCCAGTCCCGCTAAGTAATTCCTATTACTTCTTAACACACATCTTTCTCTTTTGTTTCTACCCTGTTTTTAAATTCCATTTTCATTTTATCCCACTCAGTAGGTATAACTTCTGAAGATATTTCTATCATCCCTCATGACTTTCAAGTAATTTCCACTGCCCATTCCTTAAATTCCCCTTTTTAACAGGTAGGTAAAAAAGCACCAGTGTCTCATTTTTACATCATTACCTTGCATTTTTATCTTGATTTTTATTGATGGTGGTCTGAAATTATTGGATGCGTGCCGAAGCTTGCAATTTTCATAAATTTCTTTAGAAATATAGCCCCTTTTGTATTTTTCCTTCTAGGTCTCCCTAATACATCCTCACTATTGCAAATCAAGTTCCATTCTCCACCTATAAGTATCATTGCTGATACTTCAGCTCGCACCTTCCAAACTCTCGAGCTCGCCACTTCCCATAATACTCCTCTCTAAATTACCTCAGATAAAATTTGCATAACATAGTGACAGACAGTGTGTATGTGTGTATGTATGTATGTATGTATGTATGTATATATATATATATATATATCTACACCAGATCTGTGTCCCTAATATGAAGCCAGTCTTGGGAATATTCGGTCCACTAAGGCCGGTGGAAGGAGGGGGGGATGTCAAGGATTAGTGAGGATCGACAACACAGTTGGAACATTATGGTAAGACATAACTTCTTAATCTGATGTTGTCAATCTTCATGTCATCCTTGACAGCTACCTGAATCCTGGGAGATCTCACGGAAGAATATTCCTTAGCACCATCGAACCAAACGATGCATGTCCCCTAGATACCTGATTCAATTTGTAATGAGTGATAAAGGTATGAGGAGAAGACCATGTGGCTGCTGCACAAATTCAAAGAAGCTCTTGCGTGAAAAGCTGTTGAAGTTGCTAGAGCTCTAGTTGCATGCACCTTCACTGGATGTGAAAGGTGCAGCCCTTTTGAGTTGTATATAAAGGTAATGCAATGTCTGAGCCATTTTGCTAAGGTAACCTTGGTAACTGAATTACCTAAGGAAAGTGAAAAGGCAACAAATAGCTCATCAGATTTTCTGAAATCCTTGGTTCTATGAAAATAAAAACGCAGTAGTCTATGTACGTCTAATACATGTAGACAATTTATTTATTATTATTTATTTTACATTTGTTGACCGGGCTAGTCTAGCTGGATATATGTCCATTTTCAGTAGAGGCCCGGGGAGAAAAGCTCCAAACAGGACATTGACAAAGTTAAACTAAGCAATTCTACAGAATTAAAACTAGGCAATACTAAATAAATTGAACTAAGCATTTCTATACAGAAAACATAAAATAAACAATTTTTTTTTTTTTTTACAAAATCACACTAGAAAGGTATGAGCAATTATTAGATAAAGGGAATAATAAATGTATCTTATTCTCATTATAGGAGAGTAGGAGTAGAGTTGAAGGCAGTGGATGCAGGTGTAGGAATAGAGTTAAGATTATAGAATGGAAGAAAAAAGATATCAGTGGGGGTTAGTACATGGACAAAGCCAGTGTGCTTTCAGATGTTTTTTAAGCTGTTTCTTGAAAAGAAAAGTAGAATTAATGGTAGATAATTCAGCAGGAAGTTGATTCCAGACTTTACCTACGGTGTTAGCGAAAAGAGAATCACCGGCTTTGTTATTAGCTTTGCTGGATAAAACTAGGAGCTTGTTAGCAGAGCGTAATGTAGGTAGATTATTGTAAGGAGTAATAAGATTAGACAAGATAGGAGTGTTGTTAGGGAGGTGTAGAATCTTTTGTGTTATAAACAATTGTTGAAAGAGTATATGGTTTTGCAGTTCTAGCCACCCTAGTTGTTTGATGTTAAGACAGTGGTGAGTTTTAAAGGGGGAACTTGTGATAAATCTAGTTATGCTATTATAACATATGGAGAGCTTAGTGAGGTTGCTTTTGGATAGGTTGGTATATATGACAGAGGCATAAAAGAGGGTGGAAATGAGGTAGGTCTGAGCAATTGTTTTCCTTGCAGAGGGGGTAAGGAAGGTTTTTATTCTATAGAGTGTGCCAAGTTTTCTGTTAACAGACTTAATGGTGGAGTTTATGTGTTCATCATAATTGAGATGATTATCAATAGTTACCCCTAGTAGACGGGTTGTAGTGTCTGGGAAGATGTTGGTACCATTGTTAGAGGTTATAGAGAAGAAAGGAGTGGCTGATTTATGAGTAGGAGTAAAAAGCAATAGCTTTGTTTTTTTTGGGTTTAAGAGGAGGCAGTGTTGCATAAACCAGTTTTCAACATTCTGAAAAACAGTTTGTGTGAGGGAATGGAGAGAGGCTATATCATTGGCTGTACATATTAATGTGGAGTCATCTACATATTGAATGCAGGTGGCTTGAGGTATGTTGATGTGTAAGTTGTTGATAAATAAGGAGAAGAGTAGGGGACCTAGGATGGAGCCCTGTGGGACTCCAATGTTTACAGGAAGTAGTGAAGATAGACTGTTCTGCCGAAGTACTGCTTGCTGTCTAGTTTCCAGATAGGATCTGAACCATTGTATGGCTTGGGGATTGAGAGAATGAGCCTTTAGTTTGTCAAGCAGCAGGTTGTGGTTTATCATGTCAAAGGCTTTTGACAGGTCGATAAATAGAGCAGAAGAGAAAGAGTTGTTGTTGCGATTCTTGTATATAGAGTCGGTAAAGGATAAAAGGGCAGTAGATGTGCTGTGAAATGGCCTAAAGCCATGTTGGCAGTTAGCCAATAGGTTATTTTGTAGTAAGTGGTTAAGTAGCTGCTTGTGAATACATTTTTCCATTATCTTAGCTAAGGGGAGAGTAAAGCAATAGGGCTTAAAGTTAGAAAGCTCTGTAGATGGTCCTCCTTTATGTAAGGGGATGATATGAGATATCTTCCATAGAGTAGGGATTCTAGCTTCAGAGATAGTTCTGTTAATAAGGATAGAAATGGGATAGTCTATGGCTTTTGCAGCTATTTGTAGGTATTCAGATGGGAGTTGGTCAGCAGAAGGGGTGCAAGGTTTTAATTTTTGAAGTAGCTTACAGATGAGAGCTGTAGATACCGGTTGTATCTGAAAGGTAGGTGATGTAGGATTGCAGGTATTTGTTTGGGGTACAGCAATGGGCGGTAAAGAATTAGCCAGGGATTTAATGGCTTCTGTAAAGTAGTTATTAAAGGCGTCAGGGATCAGGTTGGAGTTACTTTTGTTGAAACCGATTGGGTCTGGAGAAGTAGTGTGACCTGGCTGAAGGAGTTTGTTTATGGCAGACCAGAATTTTTGTGGAGTTTGTTGATTGTTTTTTTGAAGATGTAGGTAGTAGTCTTTTTTGTCTCTAAGAATATCTTTTTGTAGCATTTCTTAGCTGTTTAAATTGGAGGTGGGTTGTAGGACATTTGGTAGATCTCCATTTGGCCCAGATTTTATTTCTGAGTAGTATCTTTTGTCTGGTTTGTGGTGTGAGCCAGGGAGCAGATTTTGTTTTTATTCTAGTGGAGCGATAGGGTGCGTGGGAGTCTAGGATTTGAAGAAAGTTAGTATTAAAGTAGGTAACAGCTTCACCTAATTTTAGATAGGTTAGTGGTGACCAGTCACATGCTTTTAATTCAGATATGAAGCTATCTGGATTAAATAATTTTTTTAAGCGTGAGGTTTTAAGTTGATGAGTAGTTGCAGTATGGACTTTTTCTCTAATAATGTAGGTAAGTATGTGGTCACTGATGTCATCTGGGAGTGTTCCTGGAGTATAAGAATTAGGGTGGCTATTAATGAGGATCCAGTCCAAAGTACTTTCCTTTTTACTGGATTTATGGATTCTTGTAGTAGATGTTATTAGTTGTGAGAACCCAAAGAGGTTTATATGGTTGGTAGGGTTTAGGGAATTGCAAGTAGACCAGTCTATGTCACCAAGTATAATAGTCTCCTGGGGTAGTTGGATAGAGAGAGGTGGCTCAGTAGGTTCTCTAGAGAATTTGTGTTATTACCTGGGGGTAAATACATGCAGATTATATAGATAGATTTGGAGTTATTTATTTCAAGTTTGATGGATAGGGTTTCAGATTTGGTGTCTAGTGATGGAAGCACATTAACTGTGGAAATTTTGAGGCTTGATTTATAGAGAATGGCTATACCCCCACCTTTTTTTATTTTGCGGTCATTTCTGAGGATGTTATAGCCAGAAGGGGTGATTTCTTGGTCTAGAGTAGTTGGTTTTAGCCAAGTTTCAGTAAGACAAAAAATGTCGAATGAGTATATATCAAGGAGTGCGTGCAGATGGGTAAGTTTATTATTAATACTTCTAATGTTAAGGTGAACTATCAGGAGGGAGTTAGATGTTTTTTTAATAGTAGAAACTATGGGAGCTGTTAACTTGGTAGGATTAGTGATGGAGTCAGTATAGGGTCCAGGATTTGGGTGAATGTCACCATCTAGGAGGGGGTGTTGCTGGGGTATCTGAGTGATTTTAGAAATTTAGATAGGTTATTGAAGGTCTATATTCCCCTTTATTGGAGAAATTAGGAAAGAAGACTGGCAGCTGCAATGTTTGGTTGATTACTGACTTCTGAAACTACTTTTGGCAAAAATGAGGGGTTAGTCCTGAGGGAAACTCTGTCTTTGTGAAAAATTAAGTAGGAAGGTTTACAGGATAAGGCTTGAATTTCAGAATCTCTTCTCGCAGAGTGATAGCTACTAAAAATAAAGTTTTCCATGTCAGAAATTAAATCACATGTAGCTGATGGCTCAAAAGGTTGAAGTTTTAGAGCCTGTAGAATGGTCAGTAGATCCCAGAGAACTATGGGCTCCTTGAAAGGAGGCCTCAACATAAGGATGCCCTTCAAAAAGGCCTTACAGAGCTTATGTGACGTAAGTGATGAACCACTGAAACCAGTGTGGAAATTTGATATGGCAGCCAGATGGACTCTATCAAACTGGTTCTTCTGCCTCTACCATTAAAGGCCAGCTAAAAAATCCAGTACCTTAAGCACTGGGACTGTATAAGGATCTAGAACATTGGCAAGAGCCCATCTAGCAAACTTTTCCCACTTACTCTGATACAGTTTCGTAGTAGAAGGTTTGTGATGGGCCACAATGATTTGGTAGACAGGGGAGGAAAGGAGGGAATGCCTGGCAATCATGGGAATTGGAGAAGCCATGCAGTGAACTTAAGATTCTGGAGATTCAGATGAACCATTCCTTCTGAGTGATAATAGATCTGGAGCTGGAACCAGAATCCAAGGTTTCTGAAGTAGATGAGGCCAAATGAAGGGAAACCAAACATGACGAGGCCAGAAGAGGGCAATGAGGATTGTGTTCTTCGACCTCTTGGCTTTCTTTAGAAATTGGAATATCGGGGGAAATGCATACCAGGGGGGCCAGTCATGGAGGAGAGCGTCTCTAGGTGACTCCCCCAGAGGGGGGAATAGGGCAAAGTAACTGCTGCACATGTTGTTGAGAGGCAATGCAAACAGATCACGGCAAGGTTGGCCCCAGTGATGGAAGATACTTCTGTCACCATAGGATTGAGAGACTACCCATGAGGCATAAGAATGGATTTGCTCAACCTGTCTGCAATCACGTAGAACTCCCCAGAATGGGCATTACCACTAGAAAGCGGATGGAAGAAATCACCCATTGCCAAAGTCTGAAGACTTCTTCACACAAACGGTAAGATTTGGTTCCTCTTTGTTTGGTGATATACCAAACTACCGACATGTTGTCCATCTGAATTGCTACTGTTGCTAGAGGGCAGGCATTTTGAAATGTTTGCAACACTAATAGCACTGCCTTCATCTCTAGAATATTGATGTGTAAGTTGGCCTACCATTGGAACCATGTGCCTTGTACTGTCCTTCCCAGATAATGCCCCCCACCCTATCTTGGAGGCGTCCGTGGTCACTATGGTTTGGGGTTGATGAAGGATGAATGGTCGGCCCGTGAGAATTTCGTTTGAGTGTAGCCACCACTCCAGATCCTGCTTGCAGTGATTAGTAATCAGGATGGGATGAGACAATGGTTGATCTATCAAGGACCACTGGGAAGATAGTAGCCACTGTAAAATCTGCATGTGATATCTCGCTAACGGGACCAGAGTGATTGAGGCTGCCATTGAGCACTAATGCTTGAAGGACTAGTCTGGCTGAAGCTGTTTTGCACCTGATGAATTTGGCTGACCTGGGATCTGATCCTTTGCAGCCTTTCCCTTGGAAGAGAAACAATTCCTGCAATTGTGTCTAACATAGCTCCTATAAATTCTAGATGTTGTGATGGATGTAGATTCGACTTTTCGTGATGTACAGTAATGCCCAGAGATGCACAAAAATGTAGTGTGTTGTCTCTTGTCCCTTCTATCTAACGCTGTTGAGGTATGGAAATACTCGAAAACCTTGCAGTCTGAGGTGAGCTGCTACCACTGCCATGCATTTGAACACCCTGGGGGTCGAGCTGAGACCAAAGGGCAGCACCTTGAACTGGAAATGACTGGCTCCCAGCCGGAAGCGCAGGAACCTCCTTGAACATTTGTCCATCTTTGTGGTAATACATGTCCTGGAGATCAATATAGCACATCCAACTGTCCATTTCCATAAAAGCAACGATAGACTATACCAAGACCATCCGAAATTTGGTTTGCCTTGTTGAACTGGCTGGGATCCAGAATGGGTCACAAGTCCCCTATTTTTTGGGTACTAAAAAGAACCTTAAGTAGAATCAGGATTATTTGGTCTGGTGGGACTTCTTGGATGACTCTCTGGTCGAGCAGTTTTTGATTTTCTGCTAATGCTGCTTCCATGCAATTTGGATTTGGGTGGAACAACCAAAAGCCTTTTTTTGATTTTTGGGGTTATGGAAAGTGGAATTTTGTAACCTCTGGAAATTATTCCCTGCACCCATTTGTCCAAAGTTATCTTTTGCCAGGCAGGTAGGTGTAGGTGTAGTCATCAACTGACTGCCTCCAGAGGAAGGCAATTGGGCTTCCCTTCAGGAGTGTTGATAGGAAGCACCAGAGCAGGAATCTCTGGACTCCTGGTTCTGCGGGCCACTTCTGCCTCTAGGGCGGCACCTTCCATTATTTCTCCCTCTGCCCCAGGGAAATTCCTTGACACATGAATCCTACAAAGGCCTTTGGGATTTTTTGAATCATAGTCTCCCACTTCTCTTGTTCCTGGAGTAAGGATATTGAGGTGTGGAGAAATGTACACCTAGGGCAGAAAGAGTCTTCCTATTTTTTTCACATCTGGCTAGAGTGTCTTTTACCTTAGGACTAAAAAGGGGGGGGTCCATCAAACAGAGCATTGACGACTGATGCTTTAAATGGCTCGGCAAAATCACATGAGCATATCCAGGAGCACCTTCTCATGGCTATGCCTGAACCTGTCATTCTTGTCATCCCTTTGGCTGCATGGGGAATAAGCCTCATGGACGAATTAGAAACTGATTCAAGGGTGACAAGCTGTGAGGCCACTTTGTTTTGTACACCTTCAGCCACTGCTTCTGCGAGGGTATCTGAAAGTTCTTTGATTAGATCCCACTGCACCCTCGTAAAGTGCACCATGTAGTTCAAGGACATGAGAGCAAAGGTCGATGAAGCATAAAAGCGCTTCCCAAACCTATCCATCATCCTAGACTCCTTGTTAGCAGGATGGGATAGTTGGATGGGATAGTTGGACTTTTCTCAGAAAGTTCCTTCTTGGTGACTGCCGTAATCACCATGACATTCACTGGTATCCCTTTGGACTAGTGATGCTCTTCTTTTGGTGCAGAAAGGATCCTGTCAGGTCTCTTGGGGATCAGTTTGATGAAGTCAGGCATCTTCCACGTCAGAAGCTTGTCAGCGGGCAGAAAAATCCAGGAGGTAGAAGGTTGGGCATGAAAATCCTCCAAGTACACCGATTCCTCCAAGGAAGGTTGGATGGAAGACCAGCCACCCCTATGTTTCAGGATTTCTAGGGTGTCTCCGAAGGAAACGTGAGCAGGGCGTGACCTGGGGGAACATTCCCCTGCATCAAACTTTGTATCTTTGATGTATGACTCTGGGGAGTCTAAGTGCTTCCTCTTGCACTTTTTCTTCACAAGTATTTCCTCAGGGGGGGATATTCCAGGGAAGTGTCCAAAGAGGAAACCACTAAGGAGGGTATTACTTGGGGTTTTTTTGCCCTCTGTCCTGGGGGAAAGACCAATGGGAGCTCCAGTTGAGGGGATGTAGAGATCTGTCCTGACAGAGATGGCAAAGACTGTGAGTCTGCAATGGACAGGGCCTTCTCCATGATTCTGAAAGCTGGCCCCCTGTAGAGGGATGGGAGCCCGAAACCAAAACAGATTCCTTTGGAACCAAGGTCCCACCCCGCACCAGAGAAGCAACCCCCAAAACCGAAGCCTGGGTCGACCCTACCCAGGCCGAAGCACCTTGGGCCATGGAAGGCTCTGTAATAAATGAAGTAGATCGATGTACCATGGAACCAGTCATGGAGTCTTAAGGCTTCTGGAGCCGAAAGTCCAGAGACGCTGAAGGATACCCTCGGTTCCAAAAAAGAAGCTGCTACAGCATCCAAGACCATCAAAGCTGGGAATCGTGGGCTCCAATGACTGAACTGGAGTTGGAGGAGGAAGAACTGTTCGTGCTGAAATCGGGCTGGTCCCAATGCCGGTCTGGCTAGGAGCCGAAGGCAATCCTCTCGCCATAAGGAGCTGATCCACCAGTCTCATAATGTCTGATTCAAATAGGCTCTTAGTGGATTGAACCGAGGCAGTCAGAGACCTGGGAGGGTCTTGGATCGAGGAAGGGGCTTGGTGGTCTGTCTTGAATGGGTCAATGGCTGGTGAATATATTGATCTTGGAACCACAATTGCTTTAGGCTGTTCCTGCATCGAGGAATCTTACGGTGTCGTGGCAGTAGAGCTCAGTTCCGTAGTTTTCATAGGTACAGATTCCTTCTTACCAGTCTTTGCCGAGGAACTTTTCAACAATGAAGGTTGTTTAAATAATTTTCTATGCAATTCCGAGGAACTAGGAACCGAGGAAGGTCTCTTTCTTGAAGAAGAGGAGGACGAAGAAGAACTGGCTTCCATTTTGGAACCAGAAGTGGTCTCCTCGAAATCTCCTTTTAACAAACCTTTTAGGATGTTTGTTTCTCCATTCGGTGAGAGTCCTAGCAAAGAACCAGTGGCATATTGAGCAATTTTTCTGTAAATGAACCTTCCCTAAGCAGTACACACACCACACATGCCCGTCCGAATTGGGCATTTTATGGTTACATTTCAGGCACCTTTTAAAACTGGAGGTGCCCTTAGATTTAGCTGTGGAGTCAGACATTTCAGCCATCCTAAAACTACACACACATGTACTCTCTCAAAGGGATAGTAGGATTTTTTTTTTTTATGAGTGGTATTAGAAGAAGAAAATGGAAAAAGACCAACGATAGTAAACAAGGTTACCTAAAAGGTAAAAGAAAGGTACCAACAGTGGTACACAAAGGAACTACCAATGGTAGAAAGGGATAGCTGAACAATGATACACACATGCATGTTAAGGAATGAGAGAAGCGGGTAGAAGAAAGGAACAATAGTTTTAATAGAAAAAGCTATCAAGTAGAGAATAGATATTTTTTTTAAGAAAAAAATTACTGTTTAAGAAGACAAAGCCCGAGAGCAGTAGGACAAGTCTGACACATGGAGTGGCAAACGGGATCTTTGTTAATTTAGAGAGGAGCATTATGGGTAGAACCTAGCTCAAGAGTTTGGAAGGAGCGAGCTGAAGTAAACATCTGAGTTGGTTCCGAGGCTTGGAACTGAACCCACTGTCAAGGATGATGTGAAGATTGACAACATCAGTTCATGTATTTCCTTAATCTGATATAGGTTCATAGGTTCATACTAGGCTATCTGCCCTAGGGCATTTATAAGCCTAGCCAGAATGTGTTTGGCTTTCGCCACCCATTTTAAATTAATTTTGCTATGCCCTTTTTTTGAGGTTAGTATACTGTGCCTCTGTCTAACAGTGACACAGAAGTCATACCCGGGGTAAACCTCCGATCTCCCATCCACTCATCAAGATTCCTCTTGAAGAGAGTCAATGAGGGACTCTGCCTAACCTGGACTGGGATTTTATTCCAGAGTGAAGGGAGCCTCTGGATTATGAATCTGTCCCTCCAGCATGTCCTATTTATTTCAGTACTGAGGTTCAGGTCTCTCGAGCGTGTAGCTCGATAGGATTTGGATTTTCTGAGGTGCAGCATGTCCATTAATTTCGGGTTGGACATGGCTTTATACGTCAGGCACAGATCGCCTCTGAACAGGCGATATGCCACTGAGTAGAGCTGGAGTTTCTTTAACCGGGCAGCATATGGTATCTGTTTGAGCCCTTTGATCCTCTTGGTGAGGTACTTTTGGGGTCTTTCCAGTTGCTGCAGGTGTCTGGTAAGGTACATCCCAAAAGGGACGTTGTACTCAATTATGGGCCTGATGAGGGATGAGTAAAGAGGCACGATGACCTCCCCTGATCTAGATGTGAATCCCTTCATGATTAGGTGGGCTATATAAAATGTTTTTCTAACCACTTTGGCCACGTGGTTGTCAAATGAGAGATTGCTATCAACTTGGGTCCCCAGGTCCCTAATTGCTTCTTCTGTACTTAATGGATTACCACCTATGTGGTAATTTGTGGGCACTTTGTTTTTGCCAAAGGGGATGACTATACACTTTTTGGCATTTAGCTTGAGGCCATGGCTCTGGCACCAGTTGTCTGTTTCTTTGAGGCCCTTTTGGAGGATGCTTGTGTCAGCTGGAGAGTCGATTATGGCGGGCAGGTTGCAGTCATCTGCGAACTTGGTCAGCCACAGTCCTTCCGTGTTGGCCTGTACCTCCGAGAAATATATACTGAACAAGAGAGGTCCCAGGACTGAGCCTTGTGGGATGCCACTTGTAACTGGTTTGGAGTCTGACATGGCTCCAGCAATTCTAACCATGTGGGTTCTGTCCTTGAGCCAGTTTGCAACCCATCTAGTGACATAGGGGTTTATATTTAAGCTGGTGAGCTTATCTATAATGCCCGAGTGGGGTATTGTATCAAAGGGATTCTCGAGGTCCAGGTAGGCTGTGTGGACCACCTTCCCCTCGTCAATGGCCTTGGTGACTGTTTCAAAGAAATCAACCAGGTTTAAGAGGCAGGATCTGCCCTTAACAAAGCCGAACTGGGTAGGATCCAGTGTCTGTAGGTCCCCAATATCTTTATTTATGAGGTCCATGATTATCCTTTCCATAGCTTTGCAGACCAAGCTAGTCAGGCTTATGGGGTGATAGTTTCCAGGATCCGTTGAGGCACCACCTTTGTGGAGAGGGACCACAGTTGCTGTACGCCACTCTTTGGGTACATATCCTGTAGTAAGGCTGAGATTGAACAGTAGTTTTATGTTTGGGTTGAGCTCTTCTTGGAGTTCATGCAGGACGCAGCCCGGGACACCGTCTGGTCCCATTGATGCTGTGTTTTTTGCTTTGGAGAGGGAGGCTCTTACCTGAGCATCCGAGATGTCAGGGGGGCAGCACTCTGCTGGAATAGATATTTGCCCTTTTGGTGGGGAGAAGTTTGCGCTGAACCTGTCAGCTAGGATGTTGGCAATGTCTGTGGGTTCGGTGTATTTTTTGTCATTTTGGACTAATTCTGAGCATATCTGGGAATTACCACCCAGGTTCCTAACATAACTAAAGAAAGCCTTGTGATTATCCTTAGTATCCTGTGCAATTTTTCTCTCGAAGCTGGCCTTAGACGATTTTATGAGTGCCCGTAGTTTTTTGCTAATACTGATCAGAGATGCCTTCCCTTTTTGGAATTTTGCTCTATCATTTAGTAGCTTCCTCCTTCTATTGTATAGCTTGTTTATGGCTGGGGTCCACCAGACAGGACGTCTGCCTTTGGAGGATTGGATCTTGGTTTTATTTGGGATCGCATGATCCATGCATTCCTGAAGGTGTTCATAGAATGTGTTTATAAAGGATTCTGTGGTCTGGGCCGTATTTTCCACAGGCCCGGGGGCTTTGAAGGATTCCACCTCAGTTTTGAGGAGTGTGAAATTTGCTTTAGAGAAGTTTTTCACTGTGGTTTTCTGGGCAGGGGGTGGTGTCGGGATGTGAACATCCAGTGAGATTAGTTTATGGTCTGATCTTACCAGTGAGGGATACACTTCTGGTCTGGAGCATAGAGCCCCCATGTTGGTGTGATGATCAGGTCCAGTATGTTTTCCCCTCTTGTGGGAGTGGTAACAAGTTGTTCCATAGCATTTGAGTTTATAAATTCTAGGAACCTTTGGGCTAGGGTGTTGGAGCTAGAGTAATGCTCCCAGTCTATGTTTGGGTAGTTGAAGTCGCCCAATATAATGGTGTTTGGAGAGACCTTCATATTTTCCAGTGTTCTCATGAAGGCCGAGTGGGGTTCCTGGGTTTGGGAGGGTGGTCTGTAGCAGGCTATAAACTGGAAGGCAGTTTTACCCACTGTTAGTTGCACATGGATAGTCTCTGATGCTTCGTGCTGTGCCACCAACCTGGAGGTGTGAGTATCTTTGACGAATATTGATACTCCCCCTCCTTTTGTGGGTCGGTCCAAGTTTTGGGGCCGAAAAGCATGGTATGAGGTTTAACCTGGTAGTGCTGGGGTGCTCTCGGGAGCCTTGAACCAGGTTTCTGTTACTGCACAGATATCGATTTTCTCCATGCTAAGGAGAGTTTTGAGTGCATGCATCTTGAGGTTTAGACTTCTGGCGTTGAGTAGCATTACTCTTAGTTTCTTATCCCTTGTGATACCTATGGAGGTGGGTTTGTCTTTTGAGCCTTGCCTAAAAAAGGCACTATGGGGGTAGCAAGAGCCTTTGCCAATATCCGAAAGCCCAGGGGTGACAGGTGCAGACCGTCCCTAGCAAAGCATCGTGGCTTGTCGAGCATGTCATCCCAGGCTGACAGGCATTGGATCCCCTTTGAATGACACTAATAATTAAGCCAATTGTTGAAATTGATCATCTTGTCTTCATATTGTGGCATCATTCTTGGTGAGGGTAAGATGCTACTCAAGGTCAGGGTCATACCGGCCTGGGCCACATGCTCAGAGAGCTCCTCTATGTCTCTTCATGTAGTCCAGGGAGGTACGTCTCAGGTCATTCACACCAACATGGACAATGACTGAGTCATATTTGTACTTGCCTTGGAGTGACCTGAGTGCTTGTGTTATGTGGCGGATCCTAGCGCCCGACAGGCAGCTCACCGTGACCTTCTCCTTGTTCAGCCTGGTGAGCGGGACGTCAGTGTGCCTGATGATAGAGTCACCTATTACAAGTGTATCAGGTGTGTTGTTTAGCCTTAAGGGCTGTGACTGTTCGGCACACTGGCTTTGTGAGATATGTGTTGCACGTGTTTTGTTTTGGGGTAGCAGTTGCTTGGGTGTCTGCTTTGGAGGTCTCTGCTGCTTAGGCAGATTTTTATTTAGAGCCTCCGAGTATGTTTTTGTGTGTTTATGTGTTTGGTCTGCTGTCGTGGTAGGTCTATGTGAGACTGGAATTGTACTGAGTGTGGTTTCCTTCTCCTCCTGACTTGGTTACGCCAGTACTGAGTTGAGAGAGCTTAGCCTCCAGTTTGGCTATATGGATGCATCTCTCACATGTGTTGGAATTTATTGGGAGGAGGAGAGGGTTGTCTGTGTACATGAGGCAGTTGTAACATTGCCTCAAGATTCCCAGATTCACCAGCTGGACCGGAGAGAAGATTGACGACTGACCTTTGGACATGCTAGAATAGTATTGGGAATTCCTTTATAATTGAAAAAAAAAGGGCCAATGGGGAACAAGGTACTCGAGAGGACTTTGTGAGAGTGTAGTGCTTTTAATTTTTTAGTGCTGACTTATATAATTGCTTTAGTGAGCAAGTGCCTTTAGTGAGCAAGTGCCAGGTAACTTAAATGCAATGTGTTACAGGTAACTTAAATGCAAAAACGACAAACAGTAACTTTCTTTTAAGTGAAACAAGGAAATGAGTACAGTAAGCAATGCAGATATCACTAGGGATTCACTGAAGCGCTGAAAAGCCGCGGTTTAGGTGGTATTAGCGTTTCAGGGAAATAACAAGCAAACACGCATACAAACAGAGCTAGATTCAGCAGGCCTGGATCTAGTCTATGCTACAGCAAACAAGGTGTACCAATTTCAGTAAGAAACAGTTGAAATATGCAGGCACTATAAGCCTTTAACCAGAAATTCCCAGCTCAGAAGGGCAGAGTCCAGCCTCTCCTCCCACAAGAGTGCAGACTACGAACCTTCTTAATGTAAAATAACTGGCCTGAAGCCCAAGTGCTTAAACCAGAACTAATACACTTTTAGAATAACAGACACTGAGCCCTCAATCAGCAGTTCCCAACTTAGAAGGATGTAAGCCACCTGTCCTGCCACCACATTGCAGGCCACAAACCTTCCTAATGTAAAACAACTGGTCTGAAGCCCAAGTGCTTAATCCAAAAGTCTTAGAATGATAGCTACACTTTAATCAAGTTACTACCAAGCAGTAATAAATACAATTGAATACTTTGAAGAATGCCTGGATTAGTGCTTAAGTTATACAAACAAAGCTAGATTCAGCAGGCATGGATCTAGTCTACGCTACAGCAAACAAGGTGTACCAGTTTCAGTAAGAAGCAGTTCAAATATGCAGGCACTATAAGCCTTTAACCAGAAATTCCCAGCTCAGAAGGGCAGAGTCCAGCCTCTCCTCCCACAAGAGTGCAGACCACGAACCCTTTTAATGTAAAATAACTGGCCTGAAGCCCAAGTGCTTAAACCAGAATTAATACACTTTTAGAATAACTGGCACTGAGCCCTCAATCAGCAGTTCCCAACTTAGAAGGATGTAAGCTACCTGTCCTGCCACTACAGTGCAAACCACAAACCTTCTTAATGTAAAACAACTGGTCTGAAGCCCAAGTGCTTAAACTAAAAGGCTTAGAATGAGTTGCACCAAGAAGTAATAAATACAACTGAGTACTTTTAAGATGATGCAAAAGCAAAATAAATTAGGAAGAAACACAAATACAGTAAAAGCAGAATTTTTTTTTTTTCAGAAAGGTAGCAAAAACAGTAGTAAAAACAATTCACATGCAGTGCAAGCTGGCACACTTGAGTATGTAGCAATATTAGTCCACACACAGTATGAAAAAAATGTAATTAAATTAAAAAGGACTAAAAGCAAGTGCAGAAAGGGTTTATTAGATAGAATGCGGTAAAGAGATGGGACTGGGGGAGTGTCCTAGATCAAATCTACAGTGGGGCGGGCACTGCAAAAGCCACCAAATTTAAACTACAACCAAGAACAGGGGGGGGGGGAGACAGTTTCAACAGAGCTAGATCTGAGGAATCAGTCCAAATTATAAAACCACAATAAAATGCAGGAAATATACTTAAATCAGAAACGCCCCAAGCTAATTAACACTTAAAGGAATTTCAAAGCAGTTTAACAACTAGTGCAGAGCTTCAGAGACACAGACAAGACAGTTTCAACAGAGCTAGATCTGAGGAATCAGTCCAAATTATAAAACCACAATAAAATGCAGGAAATATACTTAAATTAGCTTATGTCCAGTTGATGTATGCAGACAAATCTCAGTAGCAAGCAACTCTATTTAAAATGATTACAAGAAATGTAACCAACACAGGTTTTAATGTTATCAGAAACCCCCCAAGCTAATTAACACTTAAAGGAATTTCAAAGCAGTTTAACAACTAGTGCAGAGCTTCAGAGACACACACAATACAGTTTCAACAGAGCTAGATCTGAGGAATCAGTCCAAATTATAAAACCACAATAAAATGCAGGAAATATACTTAAATCAGCTTATGTCCAGTTGATGTATGCAGACAAATCTCAGTAGCAAGCAACTCTATATGCTTTGGAAATAAAGCTTGTTGGGACCATTTGCTTAAGTATTTTCAAAATGGTTTTCTTTTGAATTGTCAGAATGCATTTCTTTCTTTGTTTTGGAGCTTTCCTCCCCAGGCCTCCACTGAAAATGGGAATTACAGTTCCCAGAAAAGACTACCCCAGTAAACAAAAGCAAACAAATACAATAAACACTTAAAACTATGTACCAAATTAAGTTTATCCCTCCAGATAGGAACAATTGCCCCAAATTGACAGCTGCACCCACAGACATTTTCTAACCTAAAATTAAGATTACTCATGCTAAAACAGAAACCACAGTCTGTGTTTCCACTTACACTGATTGCTGTCTTTCCTTATCTTTGTTCTTATTGATGTGAAAAGCAACTTGCATGCTTTCAAAAACATGAACTGTTAGACCTAAGAAAAAAATGCATTGGTTATTTGTAAATGTAGTTAAATTATAATCTGTTCTATTAAGTGCATTAAAGTATTAAGGCTGCCTAAGAAGGCTGCTCTTATTCACTTCCCAATAATTTCAAACTTTTGTTTTTCACAGAACTGCTTGCCATTATACTTTTAATGGAAAGTACTTAGAAAGGAGACTCTGTAAATTTTCACTCAGAACAAAACATGCAGCTGCCTTAAGCTGCAGACTTTGACTCCCACTGAACATTTGATACTGGGAGGGAACTAATATCTTTACAGATGTAAGGAAGAGAAAATGATATACTTACCACAATGACAGATTCATGTCTGATCTTCATCCTGTTCAACTGTGGGTTGTGGGATCTGACTTTGGCACTGCCTAGGAAGACTTTGCTCCAGAGCTCAGACTCTTCCCCCTCTGCACTCCACCTCAACATCTCAGATTAAGTTTGCATTGTTTATATGAAGACATGGCAAACAACTGATAACATTCTATATGAGTATATAACATATCCCAAGGCCATAAACCCAGTAAAATAAGGTCCTAAAACAATTAACTATAATCCTAGTCCAGTCCTCCAGGATGATGAGATCATTTGGAGGGGGTTGGTGGGAGGGATGTTGAACCCGAAATAGAATATGCAGCATGAATCTGTCATTATGGTAAATACATAACTTATGTTTCCAATGTAGTCTATCTTTGTCCGCGTCAACTGTGGGACAGATTCCAAAGTACTAAAGCCTGGGTGGATTCATGGAAAAACATTCCAGAGAATGGTGGAGCCAAAGGATGAATGAGATATTGATTGTTCATCCAATTTGTAATTGGAAATACAAGTGTATAATGTTGACCAAGTGACTGCTGCACAGATGTCATCACTAGGAAGTCTGTTAGCAAATGCTGTAGATGCAGCTACAGCTGTGGTTGAATGTGCCGTTGATTTATATGACAGTGGTAAGCCTTTCTTTGTATACACAAAAGAGATGCATTTTGAAAGCCAGTGGAATAAAGAAACTTTGGACACTGCTTTTCCCAATTTCTCCTTTTGAGAAGGACACACATGATTAATCAGATTTCCTGAAGGGTCTTGTTCTGTGCAGGTAAAAAATGTAACTGCTGGTATGCAAGATGTACTCCCCTTTATTGGAGAACTTTGTGAAGAAAACTGGTAAATGAATAAATTGATGTAGGTTTGATTCAGATGCCACCTTAGGCAGAAAGGAAGGATTAGTTCTCAAAGTAACCCTATCCTCGTAAAAGATCAGATAGGAAGATTTAGCAAAAAAGAACTTGCAATTCTGACATTCTCTTGGCTGATGTAATCACTACCAGAAAAATAGTTTTCCAACAGAGAAATTTGATATCTGCTGTTGCTGCTCTGGTAGTTCAAAGGGTGGTTGTGTCAACATTTGTAGCATAATAGTAACCTCCTATGGACACGCTAGATCTTTGATAGGTGGTCTGAGAAGGACGGTACCTTTTAGAAAGGCTTTCAAAATCTTAAAGGAAGGTATAGACAAATTGTTGATGCCTGTATGGAAATCGCAGATGGCTCCTAACACTACTTTGATGATGGAATAGCTGGAGCCAGGTTTAAATAATTCTGAAAGGAAATGTAAGATGGTAGGAGCTGAAGCAGAGAATAGGTCTACACCTCTAGAATAAGCCCATATGGAAAATCTTCTCCATTTACTGTGGTAGACTGTAGTAGTAGTAGTAAAAAATGCATGCAAAGCTGTCAGAATGTGAACCACTGCAGGAGACAGCCTGGCAACTCTGGCTTTTCTCAAAATTGGAGGAACCATGTGGTTAGTTTCATGGACATGCGATCTAGTGGAGACAAGTTGGAAGGATTAGGCAGAGCATCTGGAAAATGGTCCATCATCCAGGGAGGATGAACTAATAGAGGCCATAGGAAGGAGAACCATGTTTATTAAGGCCAAAGGGGAGCTTTGAAGATCACTCTGGCCTTGGACATATTTGCTTTCTGTAGGAATTTTATTGGAAGGGGAGGAAAGGCAAAAGGAGTCCTTGGGGCTGGTGATGGACAGAAGCGTCTTTCAGCAGTTGTAACTGTGAATGGATCAGGGTGAAGTAAGTTCTGCATTTGTTGTTGAGATAGGATGCAAAGAGATCACAGCAAGGCTGCCCCCAGCTATTGAAAATATTTGCTACTACTACTAGGTTTAGGGGACCCCCTTCATGAGGCATCAGAATAGATCTTATCAGTTTGTCTACAAGAACATTGGCATTCCCTGGGATATGCATTGCTATTGGAAAGAAATGCGAAGACATCACCCATTGCCATACCCTTATGGCCTTCCTACATAATGGATAGGAACTTGTCTGTCTGGGTGGCTATAACACCTCTGGGGAGAGTATCCTGAAGGGTCTGCAATGCTAGGAGGACCGCTGTCATCTCCAGAATGTTAATGTGAAGATTTGCCTCTGTTTGCAACCAATGGCCTTGGACAGTCTTTTCCTTGAAATGCCCTACGTCCCACCCTAAGAGGAAAGTGCCCATGGTCACCACCTCCATGTGGAGATCCCTCACAAAGGAAAGGTCTTCTGTGAAAGTAGGGGATGTTATCCACCATTGTACATGATTTCTGAAAACTGGAGTGATCCTTATCTTTGCATGGAGTGGGTGAAGATTCTGACACCATTGTATGGCTAGCGTCCATTGAAGAAGTCTCATGTGGAGTCTTGCTAAGGGTACCAGAAGTATATTGGATGCCATGAGACTAGCATCCGAAGCATTAATCTTGCTGGGGAGAAAGATGTCTTAGTAGAGCTAAAGCTGTCACCGGATGGAAAGCTGTCTGTGAGGGGGTAGGCTGACTGCTTGAGAGATTGTTTCTAGGTGGCATCTGATGAGCTGTAGTTATTTAGCAGAGGATAGTTGACTGTTTTCCCCGTTGATGGAGATACCAAGTCTCTGAAGTAACTGGAGCAAAGAGGTCTCTGTGTTGACACATTGTTAGTCTTGAGGTAGCTGTTAGGAGCTAGTAGTGTGGGAAGAAATAGCCAGGGAATTGTTATGGCTAGGCTTGTATAGGCCCTAGTTCTGATAGCCTAGTACCAACCTATGAACCTATCTGAGAAGACCTAGATCCCCAGCAGATTGTGTCATCATGCTACTGTTGCCATTATCTTGATGAACACCATGGGTGTTGTGTTGACAGTGAAAGGCAGAGCTCTAAACTGTTGATTGGCTCCTGACCAGAAATGTAGAACTCTCCTTGAATGTCTATCTTTATGTGATGGTATGCATCCTTGAAATCTATCGAGCACATCCAAGTTTCCTTCCCGAACAGAGGCAAAATGGACTGAATTGTGACCATCTGGAATTTTGTCTGCTTTACAAACTGGTTTACTTGACTCTGGTCCAAAATGGGTCTGAGGTCCCTTGTTTTCTTTAGAACTAAAAAGAACCTTGAGTAGACTCTGAATCCTTGCTGGTCTTTGGGGGCTGATTGGATGACTCTTTTTTTTTGTAGTAACTTTGAAATTTCTCCTTCTGATTTCCTAAGCCACACCAACTTCCCAGACCTGATTCCTGGAAAAGGATCTCTGAGGAGTGGAGAATCAGATGCCCACAGCAGAGAGGGTCTTATCATCTTGCTGACTTCTAAAGTCGCTTTCACCTTGGATCCGAATAAGGTTGACCTATCAAAGAGGGCATGAATGAAAGGCTTCTTGAAACTTTCCAGAAAGTCACAAATAGATATCCAGGCATGTCAGTGGATAGTAATGCTAGGTTTTGTTGCTTTTGCTGTACCATCGGCTGCATTGGAAATTAGCCGCACAGCCACATTAGATGATGATTGTAGGGTTGATAGCTGAGATTCCATATTTTTCTGGATATCTATAGGCAGGGCCCTGACAAGAGATTTGGAAATCTCCTTAGCCAAAGCTCTCTGGACTCAAGTAACATGAGTTAGATAAAGGATGCCAAAGCATAAGTACCTTTTCCAAAAATTATCCAATGCTGCGGACTCCTTGTTAAAGGGATGGACTTGAAGTGCTCTCTTCTGAGATTTCTTTTTAGGTCGATGCATCTATCACAATTGCATCTACAGGTGGCTATTTGCTCCAGAATTTTCTGTCAGAAGGTGCAGATTTAATCAGGTTTCTTAGGAATGGCTTCCACCACATCTGGGTCCGTCCATGCTCATTGTGCCAACAGATCAACAAAAAAGGGTCAATGGGGTGTACCACCCAGGATGTTGATGGACCAGAGCCAAAGGCCTACAGGAACACAGACTCTTCTGGAGAAGGATCACTGGTGGATCATCCCTTCTCCTGCTTCATCAGTTCAAGAATTTCACCGAAAGTGACTTCTTCAGGTGAGGACCTGGGGGATCCTTCTCCTTCATCAAAGTCTGTATCTTCAGTGATGGACTTCTGAGATCATATTCCATTTACATGTCTGTTTATAGTGTACTTCTCTGTGGGAAGATCACAGGGTTCCACGTCAGACATGGAGCTTATTACCTAAACATCCTGGGGTTTACTTTCCTGCTGTCCCTAACAGAGTGACATGGAGAGAGTGTTTCAACACAGGGTTGGGGTGGTGCTGGTCTACGTGAAGGCAACTTATCCAACTAGATCCAAATGTTGGACTGGTGTTGGAATTTGTAATGGGGGAGTTGTTTGCACCATACTCTGTATATTCAATAGTGACAGTATAGAAAGAACTCCAAGCTGAATTTGAGCTCTTAATCTCCTCATCACCCTGTCAACATCTTGTTCTTAGAGACTCCTGTAAAACCGGGTGCAGAAAGCTAAAGATGATGGTCTGGAAAGGTCTCTCTTTGTGTAATATTGGAGAATGCAGCCTAGGACTTACCGGCTCTATTAAGAACCGAGACAGATCATGAGACAAATGGATCCCAGAGGCTGACTGATCTGAACTCCAAGGAATATTTGGATCCAATTCTGGAGCAGCAGTCAGATCCAGTAATCTTTTTCGTGACCTCTCTTGTTTTGTCAGTGTTGTTATCATTACCCTTAGATTTCTGTCTAGGTTTAGATTTGTCAGATTCTGTGCTCTTCTTACGTGCTGGAGAAGTAGGTGTGAAAGAAGGTGGTTCAGCTATCGAATGACCTTTAACTTTTAATTTTTCTTTCCTCTGTTGAAGAGCGCCTTTATTGAATTATCATTTGTGACATAGACAAATTTGCATTCATATAAAATAAATCAAATTATATTAACGTAACAAACATTATACTTCACATATATTACTATCATATAACCTAAGCAATATTACAAAATTATTTATTTCCTGCCATTTTTTTAAACTAGAAACATCTTTATTAAACATTACTTACTACATGGGCAATCATACATTTACATAAACCACACACAGTCCTAGTTGCAAACACTTTAGATCACAAACCATACTGACACACTCCCAGTTGCAAACATTATACATCACTTATAATCTACCCAATCTTTCTCACTTAAACAGCACATAGCTCATTAAGTCCTGCTGCCATTTAGACTTCATTCCTCCTTTGTATGTATTGTTGCCACAATTCCCATTTTTTCCTATGTAGTTTGCTCCTACCCTTTTCTAAAGATTTCAATTCCAGTAATGTTATCTTTAGCCTGATATAAAGAACCACTTTCCAGTCTGGGATGTCCAGTTTAGAGAAAAATTGTCTCTCTTAAGTCAGCTAGTTCTGTAAAGTTGATTCTTAAAACTACTTAGATGAATTTCTTGGTTTCAAGCATAGTATTAAGTGTTCATAAACAGTGTGTGCACTGTGCACACTTGATTTGCATGATATCATCAGTTTTAGAAATTGACAAATGGTGACTCACACACAAGGTAAGTTGTGTATTTTCAGTTAGTGATTTCTGGGAAGCTACCAGGAAAGCTCGTTCTTCTGTCCTGGTGGCTACTTCCTTAGCCTGCCCCTTCCCCAAATGCCTCCATGAGTGTCGTCTGTGATTGCCTCTTGCTCTGCAGTTAATACATTTCTTATTCGCTATGGGGGGGGAATGTAGTATTTGACTTCATGGCTGCTGTTCTTGAAGAGGATGGGGTAATTTGTAGTTGTGTTTGGGATTCTGTCCTGCAGTCACTGTTGAATATTGTTTGTGGTTATTTTGTTTTTGAGGGTGAGGTCTTGCTACAGGGCACGTGTCTATTTTCCATAACAGTGATATTGTTTTAAAGCAGGAATTCTTTCTTCTGGTTATCTAAGGTACTCTGTCCCTTTTTCTCTAGCCTGGGTATTTGTCAGATCAGCTTTGTGTTGGTACCTACCTTCATTTACTCCATTCTGGTGTATTAGTAGGAAGATGTGATTTAAATATTTCTAATGGCCAGCAGTTAAAACATGTAACTGGCAACTGTGCAAACTTTAAGATGGTGTAAGAGACAGCAGCTGCACTATTAGACTCTGATGGGTTTAGTCTGGTACCAGACTACTCAACTCTGACCAAGAGTAACACTTGAATGGATCTTTGATTTATTCATGCAGTTGCAGGTGTGAACATACTAGTAGTTGCCTGATGTTCATGTATGATGCTGCACACACATTGTGGAGTATAATTAACCTGACATTTGTTACAAATTAATACTTGTTGCAGGTTCTCAGAAATTGAGTGAGCAGTCAGTTCTACTGATTTGTAATTTTTGCCGGAGATGACTTTGGGTGTCTTTGTGGATGCTGTATTGTAAAACAAGAGTAAGATAAATGTATTTTGGCTCTCAACTACATTTTGAGGTAGTGCATAAATACTCTGTAAGCAGAAAGCGCTGCAGGTGCAGTTAATGACAGATTAATGGATAAGCTGTGGCAGCACTTGGCATTGATTTCTTTCCTGACCACTTACTTAAAACTGTTACAGTATATGTTTTTTCTATCATTACATAGTAGAAGTCATATTTTCCTTTCTCTGTGGCTAGTATACTTCATAGTAAAGGGCCGTTGTTCTAAAACAGCTGCAGGACCATCAGCAGCAGCACACATTTTCTAACATGGGTATAAGTGACCTATAGCTGCATGCATTGACAGGCACATGAGTCTGGTGCTGTAGGTTTTTATTTCATGGCTTTGCATGTGACTGTTAAATATGTAGGGTATAGAAGTACATTTTTTGAAAAACAATTTGATTACCTGAAAAATCGTTTGGCAGCATCTCTGTTCCTTCTACATGTTCACAATGCACAGTTTATATTGGGCTGTCTTATTGCTGTCTTGTAGGCTGTCAGGGCAAAGTGTACTAATTCATAATTCCCGTCCCTCCAATTGCAAGTCTATAGACTGACTTTTCTGTAGGGTTCTTGGACTTAGAAATGTCTGGATCGAAGGGCAAAAGCGTCTTAAGAATGAATTTATTTCTTCTGTCATGCTAAGCTCTGGACCCAAAGGCCGAACAAATGTCACATTATATGTAGCCCATTGGTGGGAAGAAATGCTAGTGGGGGAAAGGGAGGAAAACTGGGCTAAAGATGTGTTACAAGCAATCAACTTTTCTATATTAATATGAAGAGCAGAGAAGATAGTAAAGAAAGCACAAGATAGAAGCAAATACGATGTATAAAATGAGGTGAAGTACTTAGCTTTCACTGAGTCAGGGAGATCTGTGCCTGTACACAGTGGCAGCCATTGAGTTCTGAGGTAACTCTGGACACTAATTCATGATGGGAAAGAAAATCTTAAAGGGGCTCAAGGCTGGAGCACTGATGCTGCTGAGTTGTATCCAGCAAGCATCTTGAGGATCCACAGGTCAGATCAGACAGGCTGAATGAATAGGTCCAGGCTAATAACTTTGCAGATCACAAGATCGTAGGATTATACTAGGCTAATGACCCTAAAGGGCCTTTTTAAGACTAGCCATGCTTTCCAGATATATTAGAAAGGTGCAAGTCCTATAGGTTTTGTCAGAGTTTATAAACTTGGACATAAGTGGTTGAACATTTACAAGCTTCCTCTCTGTAATATACATGGGTGCTAGACCTGTGGTAAATTTTCAATTTCCCATCCACTAATCAAAATTTTGTATGAGTAAGTGCTGGAAGAACTTTGCTCTATGTGACTGGAAAGCATGTTCCAGAGAAGGGGTAGCCTCTTAAACACACACCTGCCCCTCCAGCATGTCCTATTTATGTTGTAGGTGAGGTTTACATCACTGGAATGAGGGTTTCTGATGCTTTCTGTTTTGCAGGTGTGCAACATGTCCTTTAAGGTAGAATTCTCTTTGTAGGCCAGGCATAAGTCACATCTCATTAGCCTGAAAGACCGAGTATAAGGAAGAGGCTTTGGGGGGGATATGAATAGGATTTGTTTTCTAAACCATGTGTTCTTTTTGTGAGGAATCTCTGTGGATGCTCCAGTTGTTGCATATGCCTGCTCAGGTACATGGTTAAGGGGGCATTGCACTCAATGAATGGTCTTATGATGACAGAGTAGAACGGAGCAATATCTCTGGATATGGATGCTTATAAGTTGTGCAACATAGAACGATTTGATTTGTGTTGTAGACACGATGGATAAAGGCCAAGTTTCTGTCTACATGCATTCCAAAATCCCTGACTACTGGGTTCTGCTTTCAGGGGATGTATTACCAATGTAGTAATTTGTGGGGGTGACTGTCTTACCAAAAGAGTACAGTTGTGTAAAATCTTACCATAACAGTAGATGCCCATCTCTTCACTGTTGCAGTATTCCTAACAGAAGGGATCTCCTGCAAGGCTAGACCAACGTCCAGTCAGTATACCAAAGCCTTAAGTTCTTATAGGCACCATACATCACCTGTACGCTCCTCACACAAGACATAGGGCATAAAGATGGCTAATGGATGCACACACTCAGAACTGAAAAAGCCTCAGGAGGAACAGAATATCCATAAGGATAAGAAAGAACATTCACATCCAGATGGAGAAAAGGTAGAAAACCCCTTGGCCAGGAGGGCAGGAAAGAACAGGCTAGAACAGAAGAGGCAGGAGAGAGGGAGCAAATACTGCAACCATGAAGAGGACATCTACTGTTATGGTAAGATTTTACACAACAGTACTGTGTCCTTCAATATCACTGGTGCAGTATTCCTAAAAGATTGGAATGGAGAGTAATAAGAAACTTGAGAGGAGTATTAAACTGAAGAGTCCTCCAGAAACCCTTGCAGGATATTCCTGCCAAAACCGGCTCTAGCCCTAGAAATAACATCAAACATGCAGCCCTTAGTGAAGGAATGAACTGAATACCAAGTAGCAGCCTCAAGGATGGAATTAGTATCCAGTCTCTTGAAAAAAAAGCACTAGAGGAGGGAATACTCCTGATAAAATGTGCTTTAAAAGAGGAAGAATGACATTTACCATGAAAAGAATAATAATAAGAAATGGTCATAGAAATCCAGGATGAGATTGTTTGCTTAGAAATAGGCAAACCCAAAGACCTGGGATAAAAAGAATCAAAAAACTCCTCAGAATTGCAAATATTCTTAGTTTTATACAAGTTATGCCTGAACCATCTATGCAAATCCAAGGTGAGAAGAACTTTCTCACTGATGGACTGCAGAGAAAAAAAAAGGAAGATAAATAGATTGATTAAGAGACAACTCATTGATCACCTTGGGCATAAAAGAAGGATTAGTACGAAGAGGCACCCTGTCTCTCTGAAAATCTGAAAAAGGAGAAACAACCATGAGAGCCTGAAGCTCAGACAATCTCTTAGCTGAAATGAGGACTAAAAGGACAACAGTCTTTCAGGTACAATGTTGTAAGTAAGCTGAAGCATCAGGCTCAAAAGGAGCCCGAGTCAGTTTTTCAAGAATAAAACTGAGGTCCCAGGAAAGTGGAATTGGCTTCCTTGAAAGCCTGATATGAAGGACGCTGTGACTATGTGAGGTATTGCCAGCTATGCCAGGAGAAGTAAGGCAGTGGATGTGTAACATATGCCAGCAGAGGTAGCTGGAATTTAGTAAATAATTATATGTTATTTGAATATTAAACTGATTTGTACAGATGCTTGTGTTGAAAAATGTATTTGTAAAGCTGCTTGTGTTAAAAAAAATCTGCCAACAGTGTGCTCTGCTGGTCAGAAAAAGATATATATATGTATTATTGTAAGTTTTTAAGTGTATAGGTTTTAACAGAGGTTACTGGGAGAGAAAAAGTTACTCTCAGTCCACCTGACTTTGGAAAGTAGTAAGAAATTAAATTACTGGACCTTGGCCATAAAGATGTTATCTCACAGTTTTGAATGAAGCCAGCAATGCAGTGTCTGCAAGAAGCATGGTTTATTGGCTCCTTATAGGAAGAGTGGAGGTGTTTTATGACTTCCAGGAGCTGCAGCAGATCTTATCAAGGCTGTGTGTGTGTGTGTGTGTGTGTGTGTGTGTGTGTGTGTGTGTGTGTGTGTGTGTGTGTGTGTGTATTATTGAGACCTATGTGCTAAATCCTGACAGCGTCTAGCCAAGGGGGTTACATGGGAACCAGAAGTCAGATGACCAGATGTATATGATGTCAATCTGTAATCTAGGACAAAAATATTTTAATTACTAGGTGAGACTCAAGTCTCATGGCAGTCTGTTTTTGTAACCTGACAAAGAAGGATCACTCACCTACTTCATCTTGTCTTGCTCTAATAAGTAACCAGAGAAAAATAATTCTTTAGTCTGGAAAATATAGTGAGATTAGTTAGTATTGTTTTTCTGTAACTGTGTGAACCTGTCCACCTGTGTTATTTTTAATATTTTCTGTGATTGAAACTCTGGTGTTTATTGTAAATAGATGTTTAGTATTTTCATGTTCTTTTTTTATTTATTATTAAATAGAATTTATAAATTCAAATGCCCTTGAACAATTGGTATGTTCTCCCACTAGACGGGACAACATATTGGATTTAGTCATCACAAATATGGGCTCCCATTGTACCACACCCGTTATCACTCCCTCTCTGGTTAGATCAGACCACAAACTGATAACCCTGGACATCCTCACCCCTCCACCTTCCCTAGTCAAAGAAACCATAGTAAAAAAACTTTCCAAAGCAAACTTCAAACTACTTGCGTCAGAAGTGGAAAGCTTCACTATTCCCTTGCAGAAGGATAATGACATCCAGTATGCAGAATCCTATACCAAGGCACTTTATATACATCTTCAGGATTGCATGGACCGTGCTATCCAAAATCAAACCAAGACTCTTTCCTCAAGCAAGAAGAAACCAGTCTGGTGGACCCCGGCCATAAGCAAACTATACAATAAAAGGAGGAGACTTATACAAAAAAAGGTCAAATCTCAAGTAGAAAAAATCATCCCTGATCAGCATCAGTAAGAAATTGAGGGCCCTCATCAAGTCAACTAAAGCCAGTTTCGAAAAGAAAGTTGCCAAGTATGCCAAGGATAGCCATAAGGCCTTCTATGGTTACGTCAAAAACCTAAATGGCAATGCTCAGGTCTGTTCTGAGCTAGTACAAAATGGAACAAAATACACTGACCCCATTGACATTGCCAACATCTTGGCTGACAGGTTCAGTGCAAATTTCTCCCACCACCACCACCACCTACAGGGCCTATTACTATTCCAGGGGATTGTGTAACTCCAATTATTACTTATACGTTGGTTAATAAGGCTCTATCTAAAGCTAAAAACACTGCCTCCATGGGACCAGATGATGTCCCGGGCTGTGTCATACACGAGCTCCAAAATGAATTAACCCAGCATCTGAATACCCTGTTCAGTCTCAGCCTCTTGACAGGATATATGCCCATAGAATGGCGCACAGCAATGGTGGTTCCGCTGCACAAGGGTGGGCCCACAACCGACCCTGGGAACTACCGACCAATAAGCCTGACCAGTCTGATCTGTAAGGCAATGGAGCGAATCATTATGGAACTCATAAATGGAGAGATTGGGAGCCTCCAAACACTTGACCCCACACAGTTCGGCTTCGCCAAGGGCAGATCATGCCTCCTGAAAATGGTGGACTTCTTTGAGATGGTTACTCAGGCTATAGATAAGGGAAAGGAGGTACACACGGCTTACCTTGACCTTGCTAAAGCATTTGACACCATTCCCCATTTCGGTATTATTGATAAACTCACCAACCTGGGCATAAACCCTTACGTCGCAAGATGGATCGCAAACTGGCTCTCAGACAGATCCTACAAAGTAAGAGTAGTGGGATCTATGTCTGAATCCAGACCAGTAATGAGCGGTGTGCCTCAGGGCTCTGTCCTGGGGCCCCTCCTGTTTGGCATATACTTCTCAGAAGTACAGGCAAGCACTGAAGGGCTGTGGCTGACCAAGTTTGCGGACAACTGCAAACTGGGTGCTATAATAGAGTCTCCGGCCAACATGGATATCCTCCAGAAGGGCCTTAATGAGACTGATGCATGGTGTCAAAGCCATGGTCTCAAGATAAATGCTAAAAAATGCGTAGTAATCCCCTTTAGAAAAAACAGAGTACCCGTGAACTACCACATAGGAGGTAATCCCCTGAAATCTGAAGAAGTAATAAGGGATCTAGGGACCCAAGTAGATAGTCCGCTTTCCTTTGATAACCATGTTGCCAAGGTGGTTAGAAAATCCTTCTATGTGACCCATCTGATCATGAAAGGGTTCGCATCAAGATCTAAGGATGTAGTGGTGCCCCTCTACTCTTCCCTCATCAGACCCATTATTGAGTAAAATGCACCAATTGGAATGTACCTGGCTAGGCATCTCCAGCAACTGGAGAGACCACAGAGGTACCTCACTAAGAGGATCACTGGCCTCAAACAGTTGCCCTATGCAGGACGATCGAAAAAACTAAGGCTTTTCTCTGTTGCATAACGCCTTCTCAGAGGCAATGTCTGTCTAACATACAGAGCCATGTCCAACCCAGAACTGTTGAACATGCTCCATCTTAGCAAAACCAAATCTACTCAAGCTACACGCTCTAGGGATATAAACCTCAGCACAACAATGAATAGAACATGCTGGAGGGATAGATTCCCTTCGCAAAGACTTCCCTTGCTATGGAACAAAGTCCCGATCTACATAAGACAGAGCCCCTCACTATCACTCTTCAAGAGGAACCTTAATGAGTGGATGGGTAACAGAAAGTTCACACCAGGGATCATATCAACAGCTCTACTAGATAGGGGCCAAGGGTACTAGCTGCTAGATCAAGGGCCTTGGGAACTAACCAAAGGGGCGGTGATTACCGCACAACGTGGCTGGGCTGATATATGCCTTCGGGAAGATAGCCCAGTACTTACCTATGAACCTATATTTAAACTTGTGTCTGGCCTTTAGATACTGTTATAATCCTTGGGAGTACTTATATCTGCTGATGACACTGTGGCTATTCCTGTAGGCCTGGCTGTTTGGTCAACATTACCATTTGTATTAATATTAATTTCACTTAGTATAATTGGGTACCCTTGTAACAGCTTTGGAGTAGCTGGCTTTGGGGTGTCTGGTGGCAGTGTGACTACCTTATAGTCTGGGCAGAAAGGGGCATAGCTAGTAAATCTGTGCCAACTTTTCCCAGGTGTGTGTGTGTGTGTGTGTGTGTGTGTGTGTGTGTGTGTGTGTGTGTGTGTGTGTGTCTGTGTGTGAGCTTCTTGGAGCAGGGACACACAGCACTGGTTCACAGAGAGGATGCTGTAGGACTTGGCTTGGACACTCAGATGAGGATTCAACCCTTTGACTGTGCCAGTGGGGAATCTTACTGGGTAGAAAGACACACACAGAAATCCAAACTCTGGACTGAGTGTGTTTCCTGTGTGCTCTTAAGGAAAATTATGCTTTATGCAGAGAACTATATCTGGAAATACTGGGTGTATCCAATTTTGTTCCAAGTGAACGTTCCTCTCTAGTGCCAGTGGCAAGGATTCAGGCTCCTTGATTACTAGTCCAGAGTGTGGATGTCACAGATGCTTTTAAGAAATCGCTTGACCTCAAATCTAGAGGCCAAAGGAGAAGCCAAAGGCAGACCAGCAGAAATTGCTGGCAGGTGAGCTTTAACTGAAGAATATGCTAACCCAGCATGGAGCAGATCACAAACAAGAGAGAATCATAGGAACCTGCAAAGATCCTGGCTTCAAGAGAGGCACCAGACAAATTGTTTTCCATTTGGACAAAAATGATTTACTGGTAGTAGTTTTCCTGGCATGCTGCAGGACCCAAATGACGTCCTCAGAAAAGAGGTGCCTGAAAGGGATCAAAATCCTATCATCCACAGCTTCAGTTGAAGAGTGGACAACTGAGGATGGATGAGAACCTTTGTCTTGTATGAGAAGGTCCACTTGGTGAGGTAGTTTGTGGTGATTGTCCCTGGCCAAGTGAGAAAGAAGGGGGAAACCAGTGCTATCTAGGGCAAAAGGGAGTCACTAGCAAGATTTTGGGGGAGTCTTACCTGATCTTCTGCAAGATGGTCAGCAGCAGAGGAGGGGGGAGGAAAAGTGTACAGAAACATCCCCTTCCAAGGAAAAGATAGGGAATCTACTTTCCAAGCCAATGGACTTGGGGCTCTGAAACAGAATAAAGAGAGAAAAGTATCTGTTCAGAGGGAAGGCAAAAAGATATACCTGAGAAATATCCTACCAATGGGCAATGTCCAGGAGCACATAACTGTGAAGCATACATTTGTAAGCTTGTGTGTTCTTGACCTGCTCAAAGAATCTGCCACTAGATTGTGCTCCGAGGGAATTTAAACTGCCTGAACAGTCATTGATACTGGACAGCTAGAACCCAGACCTGAAGAGCTAGCCTGCAAAGAAGATAAGACCTTGTACCCCCTTGCTTTTTGACTTATCACATCATGGTGGTGGTGTCTGTGAAAATGTTTAGGTGCCTGGGCTGAAATACAGAATGAAAAGCCTGAAGAGACAGAAGCAGGGCCCTCACCTCCTTTATGTTGATGTGGTCTGACTTCTGATGCATAGGCCAGAGACCTGAGCCTTGTGAGAGCTGAAGGAGGCCCTCCACCCCATGTCTAAGGCATCTGTAAAGAACTGTTGAGTCGGGGCTGGAACTTGGAAAGGGAGCCCCAGGTTGAAAGTGAATTGATGAATCCACCACTAAAGATTAAGCTTGAGACAAGGAAGGAGGGGACTGGGAAGTCCATGGGGAGGCATTGTTGAAGCCACACTGCCTTGGAGGTACCACTGTAGCTTTCTCATTGGAGCCTGGCCAGAGGAAGCATGGGAATGGTGGAAGCCATGAACTCAAGTGCACTGAGAGAGTCCCTGACCTTGACTGACTGCAGGGGAAGAAGAGACTGGAAAAAGGCAATGAGAGAGAGAGCCTTGTGTGTGTGTGTGGGGGGGGGAGTCAGGGATTCCAGCATGAGGATGGTCTAGATCCTGCAACTAAGGAAAACATGATCATGAGAAGGGATCAGAGCTGCTTTTTGAAAGTTTATGGTGAACCCCAGACTGTTTAATAGGAACATAAACTGGAGATCTTGAAGCCGAGCCTTGGGGAGGAAGTTTTAATGAGCTTATCTACTAGATAAGGAAAGTTCTGAACTCCTGTAATCCTGCAAAAAGCAATTAACAGGAGTGAGGCATTTGGTGAATAACCTTGCAGCAGTAGAAAGGCCAAATGGCAAAGTAGATAACTGAGAGGATAAGGAAGAAACAGAGAAATGTAAAAATTCCCTAAAAAGGGGATGGAATGGGGTATGAAATAGGGCGTCCTTGAGATCCAGAGATACAAGAAAGGCCTGGGGAAGAACAAGAAGAGGAGGAAATAAGGTTTGAAGAGAACGTCCAAAATGAAGGAATCTTGAGAAAGGTGTAGAGCTGGTAAAAGGTCCAGAATGTATTTATTTATTTATTTGAAATTTGTTAACTGGGTTAGACCGACTGGGCAGCAGCCCCTTTTCAGCAGAGGCCTGAGGAGAAAAGCTCCAGAGTCTTTTGATGCACTGTTGAATGTGGAGATCAAACTTTATTTGGTCATCTACAATAACTCGTAGAAGTTTTGTGTGAGGTTCAGACATGGTTGTGTTGTAAAGGGAGGAGAACGTAAAGGTAGTTTCGTGATGGTGGAGAGATTTGGGGAGGAATAGGAGGAGTTTGGTTTTCTTGTGGTTTAGTAGAAGTTGGTTGGATGTTAGCCATTTTTCATATGAGTGGAGAGATTCTTAGGTAAGGGTGTGAAAGTAGGTGAGATTGTAGAGTTGTCAGCATATTTTATTAAAGAGTGGGGACAGGATGAGTAGAGATTGTTAGTAAAGATATTAAATAGAAGGGGTCCAAGGATGAAGCCTTGGGGAACCCCTGTTTGTACTGGTAGGAAGGGAGAAGAGATAGATTGCCATTTAACAAACTATCTGTTGGAGAGGTAGCTAGAGAACCAAGAAAGTGCAGAGTTGGAGAGATTAATGGTTGTTAGTTTGGATAAAAGTAATTTATAGATAACACTGTCAAAGGCCTTGGGGAGGTCCAGAAATAGGAGACTAAGGTATTGTTGTCCCAAGATTTAGCAATGGAATTTGTGAAGGATATCACTGCATTAGATATACTGTGGTTAGAGCAAAAGCTATGTTGGGTAGGGGTAGGAGCTTTTTTAGTAGAAGATGATCAAGGAGCTGTTTATGAATGTACTTTCTGAGAATATTTGCTAGGGGAGAAAGAATGGCGAATGGTCTGAAATTGGAGGGGTCTGTCAAATTGCCACCTTTATGTAAGGTTATGACAGAATTTCTTCCAGATTTTAGGGACGATGTTTTCTTGGCTTGCTCTATTGATTAATATGGAGATGGGATAAGCAATAGAATTTGGTAGCAAGCTTAAGGAATAAAGGAGGTAGGTTATCTGCAGATGGTGAGCATGTTTTAAGTTTTCTGAGAAGTAATCTAATATAAGCTGTATGGGCAGGCTTAAGAGAGAAGAAGTTGTTTTGTGTAAATGGCAGGTTAGTGGGGTAGGTAATGTTGTCATTTTTGATCAGGTTGTGGATGGAGTCTATGAAGGAAGAGTTAAGTGTGGCAGTATCTATGGGAGAGGTGTAAGGGCAGGGGTTTGGTGAAGAGGGGCTGCCAGGATGTAGGAGTTTATTAACAATGCCAGAATATTTTTGGGCTGAAGTGATGGTGGTTTAGAGGTTCTTGGTAAAAATTTTTCTTGTCAAGGTTGACCTTTTGTTTGTTTTGATAATGGAGCTCTCTATAGCTTTGACGATCAGAAAGGAATTTGTTTGTTCCCATTTTTTCCAGACACACACTCTCTCTCATTCATAAATTTTGAGTGGCTTGTGTTAACGAGGAAGTGAAATGACATTCGATTCTTATTTTCTTGATGGGAGCCAGGGAGTTTTGAGTGTTCAGGAAGATGCTGTTAAATTTTAGGACAGTGTCTTCGAAGGGGAGGTCATGTAGGAAGGGTCAGTTTATTGAGGAGAGAACGTGGTTAAAGGTATTGGGGTTGAAACTTGTGAGTTTCCGACTGTCTTTGTATTGCTTGAATTTGTGCAGTTGGGGAGAGTGTCTCTGTATGAAGGTGGGAAGGTGGTCACTTAGGGTATCTGGCAGTGTGGTGGGGTTGTGATAGAGGTTAGGATTGGAGGTGAGGATCCAGCTAAGTGTACAGGCAGAATTGGTGAGTTTATTTAGAAGTATAGGGGTAGTGATTAGTGGAGAGAAGCCATAGAGGTTAATGCTGGTGTTAGTGGAATCTGTGTTTAGTGTATTCTGGTTTGTTAATGTCACCCAAGATAACAGTTTTGCAAGAAATAGTCAGAGAGATCCAGGAGATGAGGAGTTAAAGAGTAGGGATGTTCTAACCTGGGGGAATGTAGATTGTAGCAATTGCTAACTTCTTGTGGGTATTCAGTTTACATTTGACAATGAGAACTTTTGCTGGGTGGACGTTAGGAGGAGAGATTGAGAGGGTGGAGGGAAAGTTGATTTGGAATATGGAACAGCTACACCTCCCCCTGTTTTCTTAAGTCTGTCTTGGTGGAAGGTATTATAACCATGGGGAAGGTTTTCAGTGTCATGTGTGTGTGGTGTGGTAAGCAAGTTTCAGAGAGGCTGAGGGTGAATTTGAGGGTAAATTTGTCTCCAAGTGCCCTCCTTCCTGGGAAACAGAAACATACTGGAGTAAAAAAAAACCCTCTCTACCTGGGCCAGGATTATGGCTTGAATGGTGTCTTGGACCAAAACAGAGTGAAGCATCACTGGGGGGAAAAGGTAGCTGTTCCTGAAAAGGTTGAAGAATGCCCAAAAAGGGATGAAGGGATTTCCAAACCATGAAATATCCTTGGTAGATAATAGAACCTAAGAGTCTGTTGTGATTTTCATCCAGTGTGGAAGGGAGAGGGAAAGACAAGATAAAGGGACCTGGCTGAGGGAAAGAGGAAGCAGACTGTCAAATAGAACCTGGCTTATCCTGAAAGGCAGGTTTCTGGGAAGTAGGTGTTTAGGTGGGCAGCGGGATTTCCCCTTGGGCAGATGGTGAAACTACCTGCAAACTGAAGCAGATTTGGAAGGATAATTCCTTTGAAACTTTGGAATGGGAGAAACAAAAATATGTTTCAACTCCTTCAAGGCCTTTGCCTTATCCTGAAGAGACTTGCAAAGTTCAGCAGCAGCAGCACCAAAAAGATTTTTGTTATCCAAAGCAGCATCCAACAGGTTGGCCTTAATGTCATCAGACAAAGCCTGAAAATGAGGCCATAAGTAACATCTCATGACTGAATCAAATGAAGCAGCCCTGGAAGAAGCATCAGCAGTATCATAACTGCACTTAATAGAATGGTGGGCAGCTTAGAGGTGGAACTTAACAAAGAAAGGGTGGAAGCCTTCACTTCAGAGGCAGGGAGACCAGAGATTACCTGAAAAACTGAGAAAAGATGATCAAAACATACCTAGTCATGAGTCTGGTACTGGTTAATGGCCCTAAAGGATAAGGTGACTGCAATATAAACTTTCTTGCCTAGCCTGTCCGTGGCCCTACTGTTCTTGTCTGAAGGAAGTAGCTTGCTAGATGGCAAAAGCTTTGGAGGGTTTGTCTAAAGTGACAGACACTACAGAGGGATCGGCAGAAGGATATTTATACAAAACTTTACATTCATCAGGAACTTTGTAAATTTTGTCAGGTTTCTTGGGAGCTGTGGGCTGAAAATCAGGGACCATAGAAGCTGCTGAGAAAGTACTGAGGAGGCAGCCAAAACTGAGGGAACAGCAGAAGGTTTGGGAAACTCCATCTGAAGGAATTCATAATATCTCTTCTGGATAGAAGAAACTTGAAAGCAATCCCACTTAAACAAGTCTGTCATATGGGCAACAGTGTCTCCAAAAGAGATTTCCTCCAAGGGAGAATCTGAATTAATAGAATCATCTTCCTCTGAACCATAATCCAAGAGGGGAGGGATTTGGGAATTGTAAGCTAAGGACTCTCCCCCAGAGTCCTGATCCTCATCAGATGAATGCAGTTCCCTGGGTCTTTTTAAGAGAGGTGGAAGACCAAGAATTGGTAGGCATCTTACACCCCTTGAGGAGGCTTTAAAGACATCAAAGCATTAAACATCCCATGAGTAAAAGCTTGCCATTCACACTGGGAATCCTTAACTGCAGGGGAAAGATGCTTGGTTTTCTTTTTTCTGCGAGATGTCAACACAAAACACATTGAGGGTCAGACCCTTGTCGACTATAAATAAGTGTAGTAGGGATCTCCTCCCTTGCTAAAATATGCAGAGCCTCCCTCATTCCCTCGGATATAATCAGCCATGGTTCCTCCTTAATGTCTGGAGCAGATGTCTGTAAAGCATCAGAGGACATGCAAGGAGTAGGATCCATACCGGTCTTCAATGGGGTCGAGCCAGAGGAATCCGAAGCAACCACCAGATGATCCTCCAGACTTTTACTAGCCTCACGAGAGACATCTGGGGGGAGGGTGGATAGCAGCCATATCAGACCTAACTTTTTTGGCCTTTTTCTTTGCAGATGGCTGACCCTCAAGATGAGAAGACTCTCCCAAAGCACCTTCAGCCAACAGCTCAAGATGTTGGTTTTCCAGGTAATTAGGCTTGAAAAAAACTTGACATAGAACACTGTGGTCGTGGGAAGCACCAAACAAGAGAAGCACTGGTCATGACAGTCTTTATGGGGAATATGCCTTCCACACTGACATTTTCCATTTCTGGAAGACATGAAACCAATCAATACAAAAGAAATAGAAGATAAGAAACTCCAGTGGGGTACTTATCTGAAAAAAACAACTCTGTAACCAGTATTCAGTGATGGCATTTGGACACATGGTAAAGAAGTTGTGTATATGTGTGTCCATGTGTAACCTTTATGCCCTTTGCCTTGCATGAGGCATGTACGTGTGATGTGCAGAGCCTGTAAGTACTAA